>NC_088807.1:24506803-24565098 GCF_011386835.1 Chrysemys picta bellii
CTACCACCACATGGTCTCTCAACTCACCCCGAGACCCCACTAACCCCCCCCCTCAATCTCCGGAGTTACAGCTCACCCCGCCCCCCATACACTCCTAGGCACCCCCCCATTCAACCCACTGATCCTAGCCCAAAGCCCCCTCCCCAGACCCCTCCACCCCGCTCGAAGTTCCCTCCCATTCCCTATTCACCCCTCTACACCTCAACCCAGCCCTCCCCCAGAAAGGTGAGTCTCCCTGGGACCCCCCCCCCCCGCCAACATACCTGCCATCTGCTGGGCCTGCCCCCTCCTGCGATCCGTGGGTCCTGTCCTGCCCCCCAGCTACTCAAGACCTTATAAAGGTCGCCCCCCGAGGGCTGGCCCCTCGTGCCATTGGCCCCCGGGCTCCCTCCACTCCCAGCCTTTCCTCCAATCAAGTTCAAGGCCCTCCCTCTCGCCCCCCAACTCTTGGAGAACAAAGACCCACCCAGCCCCTCCCTGGGTGATTCAGATCAGGGGTGGGGGGCTGGATGGGCCATTGGCCCCTCGTCAGCCAGAGACAATGGGCCTGGAGTGGCCGGTGGGGGGGGGGAGGTCTCTGCATACCACACCCCCTCCCCCAGCCCCATGGCCAGAGGGGTGGGGGTGGGCGGCTGGGGCTGGAGGTCTGAAGTCCTGAATGGGGGCGGGGAAGAGTCGGGGTGCCCAGATCAGAGCCATGTATCCACCTTGCCCCCCCCCAGATCAGACCCAGGGGCCCATCTACCCTGCTATCAGGCCTCTGGACGGTGGCTCTCAGGGAGCCTGGCCCTGCCCAGCCCCCCAAAGTTGGCCCAGACCTGGGCATGACAGGGCCAGCAGGAGCCTCTCCCCAACTGGAAACAAGACTAGCACCCCATGGCTCCTACCCCCAGGGGTGGGGAGGGGGAACCCTGGCATCCTGGCCAAATCCTCCCTCGAGTGAGTCCAGCTGCTCTGCCCCAGAGGCGGCCCCATCTCGAGCCATGTTCACGTGGGGTTATGTGGGGCTGTTCCCCACCTGCCCCACCCCAGAGCTGGCTGCATCTCAGCACCGCCGTCCTGGTTCAGTGGGTACAAAATGCTTCAGGCCCTTTCGCAGCGTGGGGAAATCTTCAGTCCCAGCATGACACCCCCTGGGTCAAATGAACTCCCCCAGTCCACCCCCCCAACTCCCTCCAGGTGGAATTGCCCAGAGAGGGGTGTATGTGGGGGGGGAGGGGGAGCGGCTCTGGGGCTGGGCCCTGATGGGCATCTCCCCTTTTTGGACCTGGGGGGGGCAAGATGGGGGCTATTTGGATTTCCACCAAGCGGGGAAGTGCACCACTCTTCGCCCGGGGGGGTCCTGCATCTGAATGGGAGGGGGGCTTAGCCATGAACCCCAGAAGCTGCTCCAGGGAATCTCCCCAGCCCCTGGCAATGAACCCCCTTCTACACCTGCTCCCAGCCCTCCCCAATGCCCCAACTCACAGACCCCCCCAGCCCTTCTCCTGGGGAGGGGATCCCCTAACTCACAGACCCCCCAGCCCTTCTCCTTGGGAGGGGATCCCCCAACTCACAGACCCCCCCAGCCCTTCTCCTTGGGAGGGGATCCCCTAACTCACAGACCCCCCCCAGCCCTTCTCCTGGGGAGGGGATCCCCTAACTCACAGACACCCCCCCCAGCCCTTCTCCTTGGGAGGGGATCCCCTAACTCACAGACCCCCCCCAGCCCTTCTCCTGGGGAGGGGATCCCCTAACTCACAGACCCCCCCCCAGCCCTTCTCCTGGGGAGGGGATCCCCTAACTCACAGACCCCCCCCAGCCCTTCTCCTTGGGAGGGTATCCCCCAACTCACAGACCCCCCAGCCCTTCTCCCGGGCAGTGAACCCGCCAACTCACAGACCCCTCCGAGGCCTTCTCCTGGGGATGGGATCCCCCAACTCACAGACACCCCTAGCCCTTCTCCCGGGCAGGGAATCCCCCAACTCACAGACCCCCCCCAGCCCTTCTCCCAGGGAGGGGATCCCCCAGCTCACAGACCGCCCCCAACCCTTCTCCTGGGGAGGGGATCGCCCAACTCACAGACACCCCCCAGCCCTTCTCCCGGGGAGGGGATCCCCCAACTCACAGACACCCCCAGCCCTTCTCCCGGGGAGGGGATCCCCCCCACACACCCAGGGATCAGCCCCATTGACCCCAGTAGAGCTAAGGGGCCCATTGATCTTAGTTGGGGATCTGGCCCTCCCCCCCCCCCACTGATTGACCCCTGGGGTCCAGCCCAAGCTCTCTAGGAGTCGTTCATTAAGTTGTTGACCAAGGTCTGGGCTGAATGTTCCCCCTGGAGAGAGTGAATCACCCGCTCTCTGATTCAATCAGATGGGGGGGGGGATCCTCCTGGGGGGAAAACCTGCTTGTCCCAAGCAGCCTTCCCTGGCCCAGCTGGGGAGCCAACAGGCCCCCAAAGGGAGCTCCCGGGGGGCTGCCCTAGAAAAATTCAACCAGGCCCAGCAAGGGGGGGAGATACGTGAAGGCCACATGGCCAGGGAGAGAACCCAGGAGTCCTGGCTCCCAGCCCCCCTGCTCTAAACACCAGACCCCACCCCTCTCCCAGAGTCAAGAGAGAACCCAGGAGTCCTGGCTCCCAGCCCCCCCTTTAACCACTAGATCCCCCTCCCCCTCAACTGCTAGACCCCACTTCCCTCCTGGAGCAAGGGAGAGAACCCAGGAGTCCTGGCTCCCCCCCCCAACCACTACCCCCACTTCCCTCCCGAAGGAGAAGGGCCTTGGGCTGTCACCCCCCCTCAGCTCCCCGAATCCCTGCAGGCCCTTTCTCTGCTGTGTCCCTCACCGCTCCCCCCCCCAGATCCCCCCAAACTCTGGGATAGTGACCAGAATGCACCTGGCTCACGCTAACCCCGGCTACGGGCCAACAAATCCCCCATCAGCCCCGGCTCCCTGCCTTGGCCCCAGTGCTGGGCTGCGGGGCTGAGTGGGTGGGGGGCAGCTCCAGTGATGGGCTGGGGCAGATGGGCTGTGGTGGGGGGCGGCTCTGTGATGGGGGGCAGACGGGCTGGGGTGGGGGCCAGCTCCAGTGATGGGCGAAAAGAACAGGAGTACTTGTGGCACCTTAGAGACTAACAAATTTATTAGAGCATAAGCTTTCGTGGGCTACAGCCCACTTCTTCGGATGCATAGATGGGCGGGGGCAGATGGGCTGTGGTGGGGGCCAGCTCCAATGATGGGTGGGGGGCAGACAGGCTGTGATGGGGGATCTCTGTGATGGGGGCAGATGGGGTGTCATGGGGGATCTCTGTGATGGGGCAGATGGGCTGTGATGGGGGATCTCTGTGACGGGGGCAGATGGGGTGTCATGGGGGTGGCTCTGTGACAGGGGGTAGATGGGGTGTCATGGGGGTGGCTCTGTGACGGGGGGTAGATGGGGTGTCATGGGGGTGGCTCTGTGACAGGGGGTAGATGGGGTGTCATGGGAGTGGCTCTGTGACGGGGCAGAGGGGCTGTGATGGGGGATCTCTGTGATGGGGGGCAGAGGGGCTGTGATGGGGGATCTCTGTGACAGGGGGCAGATGGGGTGTCATGGGGGTGGCTCTGTGACAGGGGGCAGAGGGGCTGTGATGGGGGATCTCTGTGACGGGGGCAGAGGGGCTGTGATGGCGGATCTCTGTGACGGGGCAGATGGGCTGTGATGGGGGATCTCTGTGACAGGGGGCAGATGGGGTGTCATGGGGGTGGCTCTGTGACAGGGGGTAGATGGGGTGTCATGGGGGTGGCTCTGTGACAGGGGGCAGAGGGGCTGTGATGGGGGATCTCTGTGACGGGGGCAGAGGGGCTGTGATGGGGGATCTCTGTGACGGGGCAGATGGGGTGTTATGGGGGATCTCTGTGACGGGGGCAGATGGGCTGTGATGGGGGTGGCTCTGTGACGGGGGGCAGACGGGCTGTGATGGGGGTGGCTCTGTGATGGAGGGTAGATGGGCTGTGATGGGGGATCTCTGTGACGGGGGGCAGATGGGGTGTCATGGGGTGGCTCTGTGATGGAGGGTAGATGGGCTGGGGTGGGGGATCTCTGTGACGGGGCAGAGGGGCTGTGATGGGGGATCTCTGTGACAGGGCAGATGGGCTGCGATGGGGGATCTCTGTGACAGGGGGCAGAGGGGCTGTGATGGGGGATCTCTGTGACGGGGGCAGAGGGGCTGTGATGGGGGATCTCTGTGATGGGGGCAGAGGGGCTGTGATGGGGGATCTCTGTGATGGGGCAGATGGGGTGTCATGGGGGATCTGTGATGGGGGCAGATGGGGTGTCATGGGGGTGGCTCTGTGATGGGGCAGATGGGCTGTGATGGGGGATCTCTGTGACAGGGCAGATGGGGTGTCATGGGGGTGGCTCTGTGATGGGGCAGATGGGCTGTGATGGGGGATCTCTGTGACAGGGCAGATGGGGTGTCATGGGGGTGGCTCTGTGATGGGGCAGATGGGCTGTGATGGGGGATCTCTGTGACAGGGCAGATGGGGTGTCATGGGGGTGGCTCTGTGATGGAGGGTAGATGGGCTGTGATGGGGGATCTCTGTGATGGGGCAGAGGGGCTGTGATGGGGGATCTCTGTGACGGGGCAGAGGGGCTGTGATGGGGGATCTCTGTGATGGGGCAGAGGGGCTGTGATGGGGGATCTCTGTGACGGGGCAGAGGGGCTGCGATGGGGGATCTCTGTGACGGGGCAGAGGGGCTGTGATGGGGGATCTCTGTGATGGGGCAGAGGGGCTGTGATGGGGGATCTCTGTGATGGGGGCAGATGGGCTGTGATGGGGGATCTCTGTGACGGGGGCAGAGGGGCTGTGATGGGGGATCTCTGTGATGGGGGCAGAGGGGCTGTGATGGGGGATCTCTGTGATGGGGCAGATGGGCTGTGGTGGGGGATCTCTGTGATGGGGGCAGAGGGGCTGTGATGGGGGATCTCTGTGACGGGGCAGATGGGCTGTGATGGGGGATCTCTGTGATGGGGCAGATGGGCTGTGATGAGGCAGATGGGCTGTGGTGGGGGATCTCTGTGATGGGGGCAGAGGGGCTGTGATGGGGGATCTCTGTGACAGGGGGCAGATGGGCTGTGATGGGGGATCTCTGTGACGGGGCAGAGGGGCTGTGGTGGGGGATCTCTGTGATGGGGGCAGAGGGGCTGTGATGGGGGATCTCTGTGACAGGGGGCAGATGGGCTGTGATGGGGGATCTCTGTGACGGGGCAGATGGGCTGTGATGGGGGATCTCTGTGACAGGGGGCAGATGGGCTGTGATGGGGGATCTCTGTGATGGGGGCAGAGGGGCTGTGATGGGGGATCTCTGTGACAGGGGGCAGATGGGCTGTGATGGGGGATCTCTGTGACGGGGCAGATGGGCTGTGATGGGGGATCTCTGTGATGGGGCAGATGGGGTGTCATGGGGGTGGCTCTGTGATGGAGGGTAGATGGGCTGTGATGGGGGATCTCTGTGACGGGGCAGATGGGCTGTGATGGGGGATCTCTGTGATGGGGCAGATGGGGTGTCATGGGGGTGGCTCTGTGATGGAGGGTAGATGGGCTGTGATGGGGGATCTCTGTGACGGGGGCAGAGGGGCTGTGATGGGGGATCTCTGTGATGGGGGCAGAGGGGCTGTGATGGGGGATCTCTGTGACGGGGCAGATGGGGTGTCATGGGGGTGGCTCTGTGATGGAGGGTAGATGGGCTGGGGTGGGGGATCTCTGTGACGGGGGCAGAGGGGCTGTGATGGGGGATCTCTGTGACAGAGCAGATGGGGTGTCATGGGGCTGGCTCTGTGATGGGCGGGGGGCAGACAGGCTGGGGCGGAGTGGCTCCGGTGAGGGGGTGGGGGGCCGATCTCTATTGTTCTCCCTCGGCCTTTGTCTCTATTTGCCTTTCTCCCCCCCCCCCCCCCAGCTCATTTGCAAACTAATCCGGCTCAGCCCTGGGCCCAGATTCCTGCATATCAGTGGGGCCCGAGGGGGGTGGGCAGGGCCCAGCAGGGAAGGGGAAATCTGCCCTAGAGAGACTCTAAAGACAGCTACAAACCCATTTGTTGCGGGGGAGGGGGCGCTGGGAGCCAGGACTCCTGGGTTCTCTCCCCGGCTCTGGGAGGGGAGTGGGGGCTGGTGGTTAGAGCAGGGGGGGGGGGGCTGGTAGCCCGGACTCCTGGGTTCTCTCCCCGGCTCTGGGAGGGAAGTGAGATCTGGTGGTTAGAGCAGGGGGGCTGGGAGCCAGGACTCCTGGGTTCTCTCCCCGGCTCTGGGAGGGGAGTGGGGTCTAGTGGATAGAGCGGGGGGGGGGCTGGGAGCCAGGACTCCTGGGTTCTCTCCCCGGCTCTGGGAGGGGAGTGGGGTCTAGTGGGTTACAGCAGTTTACGTTTGGGGGTGGCAGTTTCAGAGGCTCCGTTGGGGTGAATGTGGGGGGAGCTGGGTAAAGGGGGTGTCTCTCTGTGGGGCGAAGGTCTGGGGGTTCAGTCTGAGCACCAGGAAAACAGAGGCCCCGTTTGGAGTTCACAGCGAATGTGGAGACTTGGGGGTGGGGGTGACACTTGGGGGCCTCGAGTGTAAGTTTGGGGCGAAGGTGAAATGGGGGGTTCTCAGTAATGGAGCTTAAAATGAGGGCAGGGGGCTCATTCTGAGTCTGGGGGGACAAGTTTGGGGGGGCTGGGACCTGAGTTTGGGGGTCCAGCATGGGGCTGGGAGCTGAGTTGGGGGGACAGGGGCTGAATTTGAGGGGGCTGGGATGGGGGAACAGGGGCTGAATTTGAGGGGGATGGGGATTATTTGGGGGGGGGATGGGAGCTGAGGGGGGCTGGGATGGGGGGATGGGATCTCAGTTTGGGGGGACTGGGGAGAGAAGATTGTTTGGGGGAGCAGAGTTTCAGGGGGGATGGAGCCAGGGGCGGAGTGAGGGGTGAAGACGCTAGGGGAAGGTGGGATCTGAATTCGGGGGACGGGCTGAATTGGAGGGGGGCTGGGATGGGGGTACTGTTGGGGGCACAGGAGCTGAGGGGGGCTCTGTGGGGGGCTGGGAGCTCAGTTTGGGGGGACTGGGGAGAGATTGTTTGGGGGAGCAGAGTTTCGGGGGCCAGGAGCTGAGAGAGGGGAGAAGGCGCAGGAGGGGGGAGGAGAGGGGAGGGGGGGGCAGGCCTGGGGGTCCCGCCCTGGCTGACTGGCTCCCGCTGGCCGGCAGCTTTGCATGCCAATAGCCGCCTGGAGCCAGGGGCCCGGCCCTGCCCAATGGCCCATCTCCTGCCCTTTGATATGCGCAGCTGGGAGGGGGGGCAGCCTCATGGCTGGGCGGGGTGGGGCTCAGAGACCTTTCGCCCAGAGATCTCGTCCTCTGGCCTCAGCCCCCCGCCCCCCAAAGCACACCCTGACTGAGCCCCCAAACCTGCCCCCGAACTCTCAGTGTGCCAGGCCGCCCCCCGGCTCTGCGAGGGAAGTGGGGGCTGGTGGGTTAGAGCGGGGGGGGGGGCTGGGAGCCAGGACTCCTGGGTTCTCTCCCCGGCTCTGGGAGGGGAGTGGGGGCTGGTGGGTTAGAGCAGGGGGGGCTGGGAGCCAGGACTCCTGGGTTCTCTCCCGAGCTCAGGCTGGGGAGTGGGGGCTAGTGGTTAGAGTGGGGGGCTGACATGCCAGCCCTGGGCTGCAGAGAAGCAAAAGGCTTTTTCCACTTCCCCCCAGGCCTTGGCCACACGAGGTTCGATTCAAGGGAGGGGGACGTCCGGCCTCGGCCCACAGGTGAGGGCCCTGTTCAGCCTGAACCGCCAGGGGCCGCGACTCAAGCTCCGAAGCCCTTGACGGCGCTTGAGTTACAAACCATTTTCAGCTCATCTCGGGCGACACTCTGGTGTAGACAGGGCCTCGCTCCTAGCCTGGCCGGTTAGAAAGGGCCGAGCGTGTGCCCGTGTCCCCGGTGGGGTAACCCAGCCCCCACTCCCCTCCCAGAGCTGGGGAGAGAACCCAGGAGTCCTGGCTCCCAGCCCCCCCCTGCTCTAACCACTAGCCCCCACTCCCCTCCCAGAGCCGGGGAGAGAACCCAGGAGTCCTGGCTCCCAGCCCCCCCTGCTCTAACCACTAGCCCCCACTCCCCTCCGAGAACCGGGGAGAGAACCCAGGAGTCCCGGCTCCCAGCCATATCCGTGGTACTCAGAAGCCAGCGTGTTCAATCGCTGGCTGGTCTGGGGATGGCGCTGGGGGCTGCGTGAAGTCGAAGTCGTGTGATGAGCCGCAATGCGGAGCCCATGGAACGGGGCTGGTTTGGGGGGTCTCAACGGGACAGAGAGCTCACGCAGATACAGCTTTTCCTTGCTTGGCTGTCGCTGGCAGAGGGGCGCGCCCAGGAGAGAGATGCCCCCTCCCCCGCGCCCCCAGGCCACAAACTGAGAGATTCTTTGCAGCTTCCTAAACCCTTCTGCCAACAGCTGCCCAGACCCCAACTGAGATCAGGGCCCCGTCGGGCCGGGCGCTGCCCAGACCCCCAACCAAGATCAGGGCCCCGTCGCGCCGGGCGCTGCCCAGACCCCCAACCAAGATCAGGGCCCCGTCGCACCGAGCGCTGTCCACACCCTAACCGAGATCAGGGCCCCATCGCACCGAGCGCTGTCCAGACCCTGACCAAGATCAGGGCCCCGTCGCACCGAGCGCTGTCCACACCCTAACCGAGATCAGGACCCCATTGCGCCGAGCGCTGCCCAGACCCTGACCGAGATCAGGACCCCATTGCGCCGAGCGCTGCCCAGACCCTGACCGAGATCAGGGCCCCGTCGCGCCGGGCGCTGTCCAGACCCTGACCAAGATCAGGGCCCCGTCGCGCCGAGCGCTGTCCACACCGTAACCGAGATCAGGGCCCCATCGCGCCGGGCGCTGTCCAGACCCTGACCAAGATCAGGGCCCCGTCGCGCCGAGCGCTGTCCACACCCTAACCGAGATCAGGACCCCGTCGCGCCGAGCGCTGCCCAGACCCTGACCGAGATCAGGACCCCATTGCGCCGAGCGCTGCCCAGACCCTGACCGAGATCAGGGCCCCGTCGCGCCGGGCGCTGTCCAGACCCTGACCAAGATCAGGGCCCCGTCGCGCCGAGCGCTGTCCACACCCTAACCGAGATCAGGGCCCCATCGCGCCGGGCGCTGTCCAGACCCTGACCAAGATCAGGGCCCCGTCGCGCCGAGCGCTGTCCACACCCTAACCGAGATCAGGACCCCGTCGCGCCGAGCGCTGCCCAGACCCTGACCAAGATCAGGGCCCCGTCGCACCGAGCGCTGTCCACACCCTAACCGAGATCAGGACCCCATTGCGCCGAGCGCTGCCCAGACCCTGACCGAGATCAGGACCCCATTGCGCCGAGCGCTGCCCAGACCCTGACCGAGATCAGGGCCCCGTCGCGCCGGGCGCTGTCCAGACCCTGACCAAGATCAGGGCCCCGTCGCGCCGAGCGCTGTCCACACCCTAACCGAGATCAGGGCCCCATCGCGCCGGGCGCTGTCCAGACCCTGACCAAGATCAGGGCCCCGTCGCGCCGAGCGCTGTCCACACCCTAACCGAGATCAGGACCCCGTCGCGCCGAGCGCTGCCCAGACCCTGACCGAGATCAGGACCCCATTGCGCCGAGCGCTGCCCAGACCCTGACCGAGATCAGGGCCCCGTCGCGCCGGGCGCTGTCCAGACCCTGACCAAGATCAGGGCCCCGTCGCGCCGAGCGCTGTCCACACCCTAACCGAGATCAGGGCCCCATCGCGCCGGGCGCTGTCCAGACCCTGACCAAGATCAGGGCCCCGTCGCGCCGAGCGCTGTCCACACCCTAACCGAGATCAGGACCCCGTCGCGCCGAGCGCTGCCCAGACCCTGACCGAGATCAGGACCCCATTGCGCCGAGCGCTGCCCAGACCCTGACTGAGATCAGGACCCCGTCGCGCCGAGCGCTGCCCGGACCCTGACCGAGATCAGGGCTCCGTCGCGCCGAGTGCTGCCCAGATACACAGCGAGACAAGCTCTCCCACTCTAAATAGACAAAGGGTGGGAGAGGAACCGAAGCCCAGACCAGGGACATGACTTGCCTGGGCTCACCCCGAAGGGCGGAGGCAGAGCCGGGCGTAGAGGCCCCATGATTCTGGGGTTACTCCTTCTCGGCGTTGAGCGAGTAAATTCGCAGCCTGATTTTCAAGCGGGCCGAACACCCAACAGCTCTGCTTAATGTGAGAGCGGCCGTGGGCATTTCGGAGAAGCCAGGCCACTCCGTGAGCACAGGACTTGCTAGACTGGCTCAGCCCTCCAGCCCATCTAACCTGGTGTCCCGGCTCCACCAGAGCCTGGCACCTGATGCTGCAGAGGAAGTGTGGGAACCTCGCAGTAGCAGCGGAGGGGTGATCTGCTTCCCCCCCCCCGCACATAATCCCTACTACCCAGGCACTGGGTATGGTCAGAGTAAATTCAGGGTAAGGACTGAGTAAACCCTGGGTGTGGACTCAGTAATTCAGAGTAAGGGCTGAGTAAACCCTGGGTGTGGACCAAGTAAATTCAGAGTAAGGACTGAGTAAACCCTGGGTGTGGACTGAGTAATTCAGAGTAAGGGCTGAGTAAACCCTGGGTGTGGACCGAGTAAATTCAGAGTAAGGACTGAGTAAACCCTGGGTGTGGACCGAGTAAATTCAGGGTAAGGACTGAGTAAACCCTGGGTGTGGACTGAGTAATTCAGAGTAAGGGCTGAGTAAACCCTGGGTGTGGACCGAGAAAATTCAGGGTAAGGGCTGAGTAAACCCTGGGTGTGGACCGAGTAAATTCAGAGTAAGGGCTGAGTAAACCCTGGGTGTGGACTGAGAACATTCAGAGTAAGGGCTGAGTAAACCCTGCATGTGGACCGAGTAAATTCAGGGTAAGGGCTGAAAAAACTCTCATGGCCTGTTGTAGACTACAAAGTTAGGTCACCCTAACTACATTGCTCAGGACTGTGAAAAAATTCAGACTTGTGTGTCGTAGTTAAGCCTATCTAAGCCCTAGTGTAGACACTGCTAAGTTGATGGAAGAATTTTTCCGTCAACGTAGCTATCACCTCTTGGAGAGGTGGATTTACTACAGCAACAGAAGAACCTCTTCTGATGCAGTAGTAAGTGTCTACTCTACAGCTTTCTAGAGTAGCCATACCCATCATATGGCCTGAGTAAATCCTGTGTAAACCTTGAGTAAGGCCATGTCTACACTACTGGTGCTGCAGATGTGCTGCTATCGCTCCACAGTGTAGATGCTTCGTAGTGACAGAAGAGGTTTTTCTGCTGATGTAGTTAGTCCAGGCGGTAGCTGGGTTGACGAAAGTATTGTTCCGTCAACCTAGCCGCGTCTACACCTGGGCTTAGGTTGGCTTAACTACGGGGTGTGAAATTTTCATGCCCCTGAGCGACAGCCCTAGGTCAATCTAGTTTTCAAGTGTAGACCAGGCCTAAGAGTAAGGACCAAATAAACCCTTAACGTGGTTCGAGTAAAATCAAAGGAAGGATTGAGTAAGCTCTGAGGATGGATGGTTTAGAATCAGAGTGACAACTAAGGCCTGGTCTACACCTAAAACTTAGGTCAACCTAGCTACGTCACTCGAGGGTGTGAAAAGTTCATACCCTGAGAGAGGTAGTTAACACACCACGAAGTCAACGGAAGAAATTCCTTCGACCTAGCTACTGCCTCTTGGAGAGGTAGGCTTGGAAAGGTAGAGCGTCTATGCTACAGAGGTGTAGCTGCAGCACTTCTAGTGTAGACACAGCTGAAGTAAACCCTGAGTAGGGACTGAGGAGCCATGTCTAACCTACCACGTTTTGCAGCATCGTTCTGCCGGCCGAACACCAGTGTAGCTCCAGAGATTTCAAGGCCAGAAGAGACTTTTGTGATCATCTTCTGACCTACAGTGTAACACAGAGCAGAGAACTTCCCCCAAAATAATTCCTAGAGCAGATCTGCTAGAGAAACAGCCCATCCGGATTGAAAAAATGGCCAGTGATGGAGAATCATCCACACCCATTGGGAAATTGTCCCGATGGTTCATTTCCCTTCCCGTTAAAAATTTACGTCTTATTTCTAGTCTGAATTCGTCTAGCTTCAACTTCTAGCCATTGGATCGGGTTAGACCTTCCCCTGCTGGAGCGAAGAGCCCGTTATCAAATATTTGTCCCCACATCGGTCTTTATAGACTGGGATCCAGTCACCCCTTCACCTTCTCTTTGTTCAGCTAAATAGACCGAGCTCCTGGAGTCTCTCGCTCTCGGGCAGGGTTTCTAACCCGTTAATCATTCTCGGGGCTCTTCTCTGACCCTCCCCGACTGATCAACCACCTTCCTGAACTGTGGCCACCAGAACTGGATGCAAGATCCCAGCACCAGCTGCACCAGGGCCATATCCAGAGGCCAAATTGCCTCTCTGCTCCGACTCGAGATTCCCCTATTTACACATCCCAGGATGGCATTAGCTCTTTCAGCCCCAGTGTCACATTGGGAGCTCCCGTTTGGCTGATTGTCCCCTCCCCCCGAATCATTTTCAGGGTCCCAGCTTCCCCGGAGAGAGTCCCCCACCAATGTTCCTGTCAACATAGCTAATGTTGCTTGGGAAGTGGTGGCATATATTGGCAGAAAAACTCACTGGGGTGACGCTAGTGATGCCAGCAAAGCATTTACTGCATAGACAAGCCCTGACTAGGGCCAGAATAAACTCTCAGAAAGGGTTGAGGAAAAACAGAGTAACAGCTGAGTAAGGAGAGAGCAAACCTCTGAGTAAGGGACGAGTAAAGTCAGAACAAGTTGAGTGAAGGCCGGTGAAACTCTGAGTAAGCACAGAGTAAACCCTGGAGTGAATTCTCAATGGCCACTGAGTAAGCACAGAGTAAACCTGGAGTGAATTCTCAGTGACCACTGAGTAAGCACAGAGTAAACCTGGAGTGAATTCTCAATGACCTCTGAGTAAGCATAGAGTAAACCTGGAGTGAATTCTCAACGACCACTGAGTAAGCACAGAGTAAACCTGGAGTGAATTCTCAACGACCTCTGAGTAAGCACAGAGTAAACCTGGAGTGAATTCTCAGTGACCACTGAGTAAGCACAGAGTAAACCTGGAGTGAATTCTCAATGACCTCTGAGTAAGCACAGAGTAAACCTGGAGTGAATTCTCAACGACCACTGAGTAAGCACAGAGTAAACCTGGAGTGAATTCTCAACGACCTCTGAGTAAGCACAGAGTAAACCTGGAGTGAATTCTCAACGACCTCTGAGGAAGGATTGAGTAACGCCTGAGTAAGTTGGGTAGGCTGTAGCACCACCTCAGTGGTCATTGAAGGCCACTGGACAGGTCTGAGTGTAACATCCATGTATCCACAATATATATTAAATTTAATGTACTATACTCCAGCAGAGACCGGAGATTTCTGTCAGTAGGACAGCTCTTGTAATGACAACCGAGGGGGCGACCAAAGACTTGATCCACAGACCGGAGATCAGTGGACCTCAGAGAAACCAACCTGTGTGATAGTTTACGATCAGGAGTTTTGGCCGCAGGCTGTAACGGCGCCGGCCCCGACTTCGGGGAGTGGCAAGAAAGAGGCAGAGAGATTTGACGTCGTGCCAAAGTTGAAACGAAAACGGATCGACACGCTCACGGCGAACCGCGACGCGGCGAGCTCCCGGAATTGAATTGGGGACATGGCCTCTCAAGAGACACGCCACTACCCACAGGGACACACTCCCTCAAGGGATATGCCCCTTAGGGACACGCCCCCTCATTTCCCACAGGGACACGCCCCTCAACCCTGCAGAGACCCGCCTCCTCCCCTATCCCAGCCCTAGCCCTCCCCCCTTGCCCTTCGGCCCTACCTCTCCTGACCCCAGCCCCACCACGCCCCCCTTAGCCTGTCTAGGCCCTGGCGCAGGGCGGCCTTTATGTCCTGGTTGCGCAGACTGTAGATGAAGGGGTTGAGCGTGGGGGTGACCACGGTGTACATGACCGTGGCCAGTTTGTCCCTGTCCCCGGAGTAGCTGGAGAGGGGCCGGAAGTAGACGCTGATGGCCGTGCCATAGAAGAGCCCCACCACAGCCAGGTGGGCACCGCAGGTCTGGAAGGCCTTGCCGCGCCTCTCGGGCACCCGGAGCACGGCCCAGAGGATGCGGGCGTAGGAGAGGACGATGAGGAGGAAGGGCCCGATGATGAGGACGCCCCCCTCCAAGAAGCTGAGTAGCTCGTTGAGCCGCTTCCGGGAGCAGGCCAAGGCCAGCAAGGGCTGGAAGTCGCAGAAGAAATGCGGGAGGCGGGTGCGGCCGCAGAAGGAGAGCCGGGACATCAGCAGGGTGTGCAGCAGGGAGTGGATATGGGCCAGCATCCAGGAAGAGCCCACCAGCGCCTGGCGCCGCAGAGGGCTCATAAGGACGGCGTAGCGCAGGGGCCGGCAGATGGCCAGGTAGCGGTCCAAAGCCATGACACCCAGCAGAAAGTTCTCGGTGATGGCGAAGGCCACAAAGAAGTACATCTGCACCAGGCACCCGGTGTACGGGATGCCCTGGCGCCGGGCACGCAGGTTGGCTAGCATCTTGGGCATGGTGGTGGAGGTGAAGCAGACGTCCACCAGCGAGAGGTGGCTGAGGAAGAAATACATGGGAGAGCCGCGCAGGCGGGGGTCGGAGAGGGTCAGCAGCAGGATCAGTAGGTTGCCCAGTAGGTTGAGGAGGTACATGCAGAGGAAGAGGGAGAAGAGGAGGTGCTCCTGGCCGGGGTGGCTGGAAAGCCCCAGCAGGAGGAAGTGAGGGTGGAGGCTGCCGTTGGTGCTGTCCATGGGCCTGAGTGGGGAAAGAGATGGGGATACGGCTGAGAGTTTGGGTGATGGATGAAAGGAGATCCATCCATTTGTCTAGCCAGCCACCCATCTGTTCATCCATCCATCCATCCACTAATCTATACACAAATCCCTCCATCCATCTGTCCACTAATCACCCCATCCATCCATCCATCCATGGATCACCCTGTCCGTCCATCAATCTATCTATTCACCCATCCACTGTTCACACTACCTATCCATCCATCCACTCTTCACACTACCAATCCGTCCATCCATCTATTCACCCATCCACTCTTCACACTACCTATCTGTCCATCCATCTATTCACCCATCCACTCTTCACACTACGCATCTGTCCATCCATCCATCCATCCACCCATCCATCCACTCTTCACACTACCCATCTGTCCATCCATCCATCCACCCATTCATGGATCACCCTGTCCGTCCATCAATCTATCTATTCACCCATCCACTGTTCACACTACCTATCCATCCATCCACTCTTCACACTACCCATCTGTCCATCCATCTATTCACCCATCCACTCTTCACACTACCCATCCGTCCATCCATCTATCTATTCACCCATCCACTGTTCACACTACCTATCCATCCATCCACTCTTCACACTACCCATCTGTCCATCCATCTATTCACTCATCGCTCTTCACACTACCCATCCGTCCATCCATCTATTCACCCATCCACTCTTCACACTACGCATCTGTCCATCCATCCATCCATCCACCCATCCATCCACTCTTCACACTACCCATCTGTCCATCTATCCATCCATCCATCCATCCACCCATCCATCCACTCTTCACACTGCCCATCTGTCCATCCATCCACTCTTCACACTACCCATCTGTCCATCCGTCCATCCATCCATCCATCCACTAATCCATCCATCCATCCATCCATCCATCCATCCATCCATCCATCCATCCATCCACTAATCACGCCATCAATCCATCCATCCATCCATCCATCCATCCATCCATCCATCCACTAATCGTCCCATCCAGCCATCCATTAAATGTAGACATTTCTAAATCAGCAGGTCCAGATAACTTCCATCCCAGAGTTTTAAAAGAGCCAGCTGAGGGGTTCCCTGGGCCGTTCATGCTGATTTTTAATAAGTCTTGGCATGTTCGGGAAATTCCAGGGGACTGGAAGAAAGCCAGCGTTGTGCCAATCTGTAAAAAAGGCAAATGGGGTGACCCGGGTAATTGTAGGTCTGTAAGTTGGACATTGATCCAGGGCAGGATAGTTGAGCAACCGATACCGGACTCGATTAATAAAGAATTAAAGGAGGGTGATGTAACTAATGCCAGTCAACATGGGCTTCTGAATAATAGAGCTTGTCAGACTAACGCAGTCTCTTTTGTGATGAGATTACAAGTTTGGTTGCTAAAGGTAATAGTGTGATAGCATCGATGTAGAGCTTTGTAAGGTGTTTGACCTGGTACCGCA
The DNA here is from genome assembly GCF_011386835.1 of Chrysemys picta bellii. NCBI lineage: Eukaryota > Metazoa > Chordata > Testudines > Emydidae > Chrysemys > Chrysemys picta. Next base: position 24,523,087 of record NC_088807.1, read on the forward strand.
TGACGTTTAGATTAAAAAACTAGAAGGATATAAAGTTAACTTGCTCGGCCTCCATTCAATGGCTTGTAACTGGCTAACTGGTAGATGTCTCTGTCAACGGAGACTCCTCATCGGGCGAGTGGCTTTCCAGGGGAGCCTGCAGGGACTGTGGCTTGTCCCGACGCGAGTTAACATCTTGATCAGTGAGCTGGAGGAAAGCAAAATCCTCCTGGATGAAGTTTGAAGATGACACAATGTAATGGGAAGGAGGACGGCTCAGTGATACAGAGCTACCTAGATCACTTGGTAAACTGGGTGCATGCAAAGAAGAGGTGTTTGAATATGGCGACATGTAAATGGAACAAGGTCGGCTGTCTCTCTCCTGGGAAGCAGCAACTCAGAAAGAGCATTGGGAGGGTGTGGGGGGGATAATCAGCTGAACGCACAAGCTCCCACTGGCAGCCAGTTTCCCCCTGCCCCCCAGCACCTCCCGCCCGCCTGATGCCCTGCACCAGATCAGCGCCTCCCCTTCCCTCCCTCCCAGCGCCTACCACCTGCTCCAATCAGCTGTTTTGCGGCATGCAGGAGGCTCTGGGAGGCAGTGGGAGGAGAAGGGGTGGGGCACGCTGGGGGAAGGGGGTGGAACTGGGTGAGAAGACGTGGGGCAGGGGTGGGGGCTTGAGGGAAGGGATGGGGTGAGGGCAGGGCCTTGGTTGGAGCGGAGGGTTGAGCACCCCCCCGGGTCCCGGAAGAACCCGGTGCCTATGTAAACAGGAGAATTTTGAGTAGGTGCCGAGAAGTGATTTGAGCTCTCGATTTGGCCCTGGTGCGACCGCTGCTGGGATCCTGATTCCGGTTCTGATGCCCACAGTTCCAGAAGGACCGTGATAAATCGGAGAGGGCTCAGAGCAGAGCCACAGAAATGCTGACGTGATTAGTAAACCTGCCTTCGAGTGAGGAACGCCAGGAGTTCGGTCTAGTTAGTGCAGCAGAGACGGTGAAGGGGTGACTTGCTCCCAGGCTAGAAGTACCAACGTGGGGAGCAAATATTTACGAATGGGCCAGGCAGTCCAGCGGGGGAACGGGGAACCCCGTCCTGTGGCTGGAAGGGGAAGCTGGACAAGCGGAGAATGGAAATAAATCATGAATTGTGAACATTGAGGGTAACTTTCCCCGGCGGCTTCGCCATCACTGGCCATTTGGAAATCAAGAGGGGAGGTTTTTCTCAAAGCTCTGCCCTGGGAATTACGGTGGGGACGGGCTCTGGCCTGGGCTGTACAGGTGGCAGACTAGGTGAGCACAACGGTCCCCTCTGGTCGTGGAATCTAGGAATTTAGGAATCCATTCCCCCCATTCCTCCCCTAATCTACAAACAAACCATCCATCTCTCCATCCCTCCATCCATCTAAATACTCCATCCAGCCATCTAGCCAGCCAGCCATCCCTCCATCCATCTAAATACTCCAGCTATCCCTCCCTCCATCCATCCATCTAAATACTACATCCAGCCAGCCAGCCAGCCAGCCATCCCTCCATCCATCTAAATACTCCAGCTATCCCTCCCTCCATCCATCCATCTAAATACTCCATCCCTCCATCCATCCAGCCATCCCTTCATCCATCTAAATACTCCATCCATCCCTCCATCCATCTATATACTCCATCCATCCCTCCATCCATCTAAATACTCCATCCCTCCATCCATCCATCCATCCCTCCATCCATCTAAATACTCCAGCTATCCCTCCCTCCATCCATCCATCTAAATACTCCATCCCTCCATCCATCCAGCCATCCCTCCATCCATCTAAATACTCCATCCATCCCTCCATCCATCTAAATACTCCATCCCTCCATCCATCCAGCCATCCCTCCATCCATCTATATACTCCATCCATCCCTCCATCCATCTAAATACTCCATCCCTCCATCCATCCATCCATCCCTCCATCCATCTAAATACTCCATCCATCCATCTAAATATTCCATCCCTCCAGCCAGCCATCCCTCCATCCATCTAAATACTCCATCCATCCCTCCCTCCCTCCCTCCCTCCATCCATCCATCTAAATACTCCATCCCTCCATCCATCCAGCCATCCCTCCATCCAGCCATCTAGCCATCTAATTACTACATCCATCCATCCAGCCATCCCTCCATCCATCTAAATACTCCATCCATCCCTCCATCCATCTAAATACTCCATCCCTCCAGCCATCCAGCCATCCCTCCATCCATCTAAATACTCCATCCATCCCTCCATCCATCTAAATACTCCATCCATCCTTCCATCCATACATACATCCATCTAAATACTCCATCCATCCATCCATCCATCCATCCATCCATCTAAATACTCCATCCCTCCAGCCAGCCAGCCAGCCATCCCTCCATCCATCTAAATACTCCATCCATCCCTCCCTCCCTCCAGCCATCCATCTAAATACTCCATCCCTCCAGCCAGCCAGCCATCCCTCCATCCATCTAAATACTCCATCCATCCCTCCATCCAGCCATCTAGCCATCTAATTACTACATCCATCCATCCAGCCATCCCTCCATCCATCTAAATACTCCATCCATCCATCCATCCATCTAAATACTCCATCCATCCAACAAGCCAGCCATCTAGACATCTAAATATTACATCCATTCATCCATCCATCTAAATACTCCATCCATCCACACACTCACACACCCAGCCCTCCATCCATCCATCCATCTAGCCATCTAAATACCCCATCCATCCCTTCAGTGAGTGATAGAAACTGAGATCAGAGCCCCATCGTGCCGGGCACTGCACAGACCCCGACTGAGATCAGGGCCCTGTCGCGCCGGGTGCTGCCCAGACACACAGCGAGAGACAATCCCTCCTTCAAAGCACTGACAATCCAATTCGACATTGCGTGGTGCAGGGAAAAGAGGCACAAAGAGCAGAAGTGGGTTTGCTTAGGTCACACAGCAGGTCAGTGACAGAGCTGGGGAGAGAACCCAGGAGTCCTGACTCCCAGCCCTCCCCCCACTACTGGCAGCACCAGCCTAACAATGTGACCAAGCGGGGGCGGGGGGTGACATCTCCGATGACTCAGTGTCCACGGCTGGGGATTGGGTCCTGGTTCCCCAAGCCTGGGGGGCTGGCGTGGGGTTGGCTCAGCCGGTTGGAGCTGTGGGGAACCGACGGTTGGCTCCAGGCTGGTTCCCTGTCACACTAACTTGGAATCGTCTGGAGATGAGATTCCAAGTCCCGTTGCTCCAGGGGACGGCGCTGATGTCCGAGACTTAGACGTCTGTGAGGCCTTTGACTTGGTCCCGTGATTAAAAAAACCTAGAAGGATATGAAATGAACACCCCCCCCACACACACACCCCGTTCAATGGGTTTAAAAACTGGCTAACCGATAGATCTCAAAATGTGACTGTCGACAGGAATCGTTGTCGCATGGGCGTTTCCAGCAGGCAGGTCTCGGCCCAGGGATGCTGGAAAAGATTTGAGGGTCATGGGGGACAATCAGCCGAACGGGAGATCACAGAGCTAATGCCATCCTGGGAGGTATAACTGGGAGAATTGCGAGTCGGAGCAGAGAGATTTGACCTCTGGCTTTGGCCCTGGTGCGACCGCTGCTGGGATCCTGCCTCCGTTTCCGGTGGCCACCTTTCAAGACGGATGTTGATCAGTCGGGGAGGGGTCAGAGAAGAGCCATGAGGATGATTAAAGGGTTAGAAACCGGCCTGAGCATGAGAGACGCTGAACAAAGAGACGGCGAAGAGGTGACTGGATCCCACCTGTACATACCGACGTGGGGAACAACGATTTAATAGTGACCGCTGAGCCCGATCCAACCGGCTGAAAGTTGCATCTGGACATGTTCAGACGGGACGTAAGGCATCAATCATTAGCAGTGAGTGGCACGAGCCCTTGGGAGAATTTCACCCGGGCACGGTGGGTTCTCCATCACTGGCTGTTTTTCAGTCGAGCTGGGCTGGTTTTCTCTGGGAGATTGTGGGGGACATTCTCTGGCCGGTGTGAACCCTGAAATCTGCTAAAGGGGACTCTCTCTCTCTCTCTCTCTCTCTCTCTCTCTCCCGGGGGCCTGTACTGGGACCAGCGCTGGTCTACATACTCATAAATGATCTGGAAAAAGGGGTAAACAGGGAGGTGGCAAAATGTGCAGATGACACAAAACTACTCAAGAAGTTCATTCCCAGGCAGACTGCGAAGAGCTACAAAGGGATCTCACCAAACTGGGTGACTGGGCAGCAAAATGGCAGATGAAATGCAATGTTGATAAATGCAAAGTAATGCACATTGGAAAACAGAATCCCAACTCTACGTATACAATGATGGGGTCTAAATTAACTGTTACCACTCGAGAAAGATCTTGGCGTCGTTGTGGAGAGTTCTGTGAAAACATCCACTCAATGTGCAGCGGCAGTGAAAAAAGCGCACAGAATGGTGGGAGTCATTAAGAAAGGGATCGATCATAAGACAGAAAATATCCTATTGCCTCTATATAAATCCACGGTACGCGCACACCGTGAATACTGCGTGCAGATGTGGTCGCCCCATCTCAGAAAAGATAGATTGGAATTGGAAAAGGTTCAGAAAAGGGCAACAAAAATGACTAGGGGTCTGGAACGGCTGCCGTATGAGGAGAGATTAATAAGACTGGGACTTTTCAGCTTGGAAAAGAGATGACTAAGGGGAGATATGATTGAGGTCTATAAAATCATGACTGGGCTGGAGAAAGTAAATCAGGACGTGTTATTTACTCCTTCTCATAACACAAGAACTAGGGGCCACCACATGAAATTAAGAGGCAGCAGGTTTAAAACAAACAAAAGGAAGTATTTCTTCACACAATGCACAGTCAACCTGTGGAACTCCTTGCCAGAGGATGTTGGGAAGGCCCAGACCATAACAGGGTTCAAAAAAGAACTAAATCAGTTCAAGGAGGATCGGTCCATCAATGGCTATTAGCCAGGCTGGGCAGGGATGGTGGCCCCAGCCTCTGTTTGCCAGAGGCTGGGAATTGGTGACAGGGGATGGATCACCTGATGATTCCCTGTTCTGTTCATTCCCTCTGGAGCACCCGGCGTTGGCCACTGTGGGAAGACAGGACTCTGGGCTGGATGGACCTTTGCTCTGACCCAGTCTGGCCGTTCTTATGTTCTTATGGCTTGGGGCCAGTTGGTCTCCTCCGGATTCTCAGCCAGGAGCCCCTCCCCGGAGTCACGCAGAAGGACAGAGAGAGACAGGCCAATGCCAGGATGTCAGAGATCGGGGCCCTTGGCTGGGATGCTGATGACCTGTTTTCCGATCCTCCCCAGCCATCGCTCCCGAACCGGGGTCTCTGCTCAGGTTCGAACCACCTCCTGGGGTGGTGCGCTCCCCCACGGACTGTCTACAGGGTTGTGACGCGGTGGGAATGGTTTGTAATAGCATTGGGTTGTTGCTGCCTCGGTTTCCCTCTGAGTGTTGCGTTGCTGGCTAGCGGATGAAGGGGGGGAAGGGTTAAGTCTGCCCCGGGTTGGCGCGGGAGCCAGGAGCGGGGGCTGAGCAGAGGCTGGGATGGACAACGAGGACCAAGAGACACAGGGGGGGGGATGTCACTGCAAATCCTGGGGTGCCTGCCTCCCTGAAGGGGGGTACCCAGCTCTACCAGGGGAGCTGCTGGGGTGAAGCAGGAGGCCCGGAGCCCGGAGCCCGGGGGCTCAGTCTCCAAGGCAGGGAGGCCGCGGGGCCGACCCTGAAGGCGGAGTGGGCCCCATGTGGGGGACTGGCACCTCGCTGGGGTTCAGCCGAGAGGCTGTGGAGTTGGAGCATCTGGCCTGGGGACGGGGGGGCTCGGGCTGGCCAGGGTGTGGGGCTGCCAATGGGGGTCAGGTCAGCAGCTGAGCCGAGGTCTGGAAAAATGCCAGGAGCAGCTCAGTGTTGGACTCTGGCAACCTGTCCCGGGCTCTTGGGGTGGGGGGGAGGAGTGGGGTCTAGTGGTTAGAGCAGGGGGGGCTGGGAGCCAGGACTCCTGGGTTCTCTTCCTGGCTCTGGGAGGGGAGTGAGGTCTAGTGGTTAGAGCGGGGGGGGGGGGTGCTGGGAGCCAGGACTCCTGGGTTCTCTCCTTGGCTCTAGGAGGGGAGTGGGGTCTGGTGGTTATAGCGGGGGGGCTGGGAGCCAGGACTCCTGGGTTCCCTCCCCGGCTCCAGGAGGGGAGTGGGATCTGGTGGCTAGAGCAGGGGGGCTCAGAGCCAGGACTCCTGGGTTCTCTCCCTGGCTCTGGGAGGGGAGTGGGATCTGGTGGTTAGAGCGGGGGGGGGGGCTGGGAGCCAGGATTCCTGGGTTCTCTCCCCAGCTCTGAGAGGGGAGTGGGGTCTAGTGGTTAGAGCGGGGGAGGGGGCTAGGAGCCAGGATTCCTGGGCTCACAAATCTAAGTGATTTGGCAACAAAATGGCCAATGAAATTTAATGTGGATAAAAGTTAAGTAATGCACCTTGCAAAAAAATAACCCCAACTCTACATACAATATGATGGGGGCTACTTTAGCTACAACTAATCAGGAAACAGATCTTGGAGTCATCATGGATAGCTCTCTGAAGACGTCCACGCAGTGTGCAGCGGCGGGCAAAAAAGCAAACAGGATGTTAGGAACCATTAAAAAAGGGATAGAGAGTAAGATGGAGAATATCTTATTGCCCTTATATAAATCCATGGTGCCCACATCTCCAATACTGCGTACAGATGTGTGGTTTCCTCATCTCCAAAAAGATATACTGGCACTGGAAAAGGTTCAGAAAAGGGCAACTAAAAAGATTAGGGGTTTGGAACGGGTCCCATATGAGGAGAGATTAAAGAGGCTGGGACTTTTCAGCTTGGAAAAGAGGAGACTAAGGGGGGATATGATACAGGTCTATAAAATCATGAATGATGTGGAGAAAGTCAATAAGGAAAAGTTATTTACTTGTTCCCATAATATAAGAACTAGGGGTCACCAAATGAAATTAATGGTTGGCAGGTTTCAAACAAACAAAAGGAAGTTCTTTTTCACACAACGCACAGTCCACCTGTGGAACTCCTTGCCTGAGGAGGTTGTGAAGGCTAGGACTCTCACAGGGTTTAAAAGAGAACTGGATACATTCATGGAGGTTAAGTCCATCAATGGCTATTAGCAAGGCTGGGTAAGGAATGGTGTCCCTAGCCTCTGTTTGTCAGAGGGTGGAGATGGATGGCAGGAGAGAGATCACTTGATCATTGCCTGTTAGGTCCACTCCCTCTGGGGGATCTAGCATTGGCCACTGTTGGTAGACAGGATACTGGGCTAGATGGACCTTTGGTCTGACCCCGTCTGGCCGTTCTTATGTTCTTATGGCTCTCTGCTCAGCTCTGGGAGGGGAGTGGGGTCTGGTGGTTAGAGCAGGGGGGGCTGGGAGCCAGGACTCCTGGGTTCTCTCCCCAGCTCTGGGAGCGGAGTGGGGTCTGGTGGTTAGAGCAGGGGGGGCTGGGAGCCAGGACGCCTGAGTTCTCTACCCAGCTCCGAGAGGGAAGTGGGGTCTGATGGTTAGAGCGGGGGAAGGCCGGGAGTCAATGTCATAGTGGAGTGACTCACAGCTGATGCTGGGAGAAGGACCCTCCGTGCTGATCCGAAGCCTCCTGCCCCCGACGCTCCGCTTACCTGATTTCAGAGTCTCCGCTGCATGGGGGGCTCGGCCAGTGTTCTCGGGGCGGGGGAGTCGCGTTGGGGGGGATCACTGGGGCCCGGATCCCAGCTGGGTTTGTCCCTCGCCCTGCAGAGGAGGAAAGAGCCAGGCTGGGTGGCCGGTGGGGGTATTTCACTCCCTTCCAGCCCCTCCCAAAGCCAGGCAGACAGGTCCTGATTGGTTCCTTGGGAGCCCCTTGTTCCCCTGCTGGGGAAGCCTTAATGAGGTCCCAGGAGGGGCTGGAGTCCTCTCCCGCCCACTTCCCAGCAGCCCCGGACCCTGGCACTGCCAGCCCACCCACCTCTGCCCCAGGATGTTCCCTCAATGGGCTCCCAGCGTCAACCCAGAAGCCCCCAAACCTCCGAGGTTGGCAGAAGATGCCAAGAGCCTTAGTTTCTGAATCCTCATTCACATCAGGGTCCATTCTGGGTGTTAGGCTCCAAGCCTTGGAGGGCAGCCCCATGTACCAATCTCAATGCTCTTGCCTCCTCCAGGTAAGTCTACATTTCCAGCTGGAGAGACACACCCATCCCAGCGCTCCTCGAACTGGCACTCACAGCGCCAGCTCCAAGTGTGGTTCCCCTCCTCAGTCATTGTGCATTTCCTGACCTGTCCTCGGCGCCAGAGCTCAAGGTTCTAGGTCCTTCAAGCCCCATGTTCTAGATTCCCCAATGCTGGATTACTTTCCATGGAATAAACGGGCCCAGAGATGTGACCCTGTCACTGTCCCACATTAAATGGTGTTAAACAAAGTTCAGGGTTTGGTATCAGAGCCATCAGCCTACCTAACCCCATGGCAAACACCCCATTAAAAATCCTGTTCACCTTTCATGGAGAGAAGGCAAAGCAGTTAAGCATTGGAAATGTAAGACAAATGCACATGAAACGCGGAAGGAGAGACCAGCAACGAAAGACAACTGCGCTTCTATCTCTGCTGTTGATTTTTTATTTGCAATCTCACCGCTAGAGAATCGCGGGCCTGGCAGGTGTTTTCAGGCACCTGAACTGTTTTCAGTTCTCAGAAAACATCCGCTCGATGCAGCAAGATTAAACAGAGGAGGACTGTTCAGCTTGGAAAAGAGATGATTGAGAGGGGGAGATGATAGAGGTCTAGAAAAATCATGAATGAGGAGGAGAAAGTCAATCAGGACGTGTTATTTACCCCTTCCCATAACACAAAAGCTGGGGTCACCCAATGAAATTAACAGGCAGCAGGTTTAAAACAAACAGAAGAAAGTATTTCTTCACACAACGCACCGTCAACCTGTGGAACTCCTTGCCAGGGGATGTTGTGAAGGTCAAAAGTAGAACTGAGTTACAAAAAGAATGAGATAAATTCTTGGAGGGTAGATCTATCAATGGCGATTAGCCAAGATGGTCAGGGACGTAACCTCACGCTCTGGGTGTCCCTAAACGTCCGATGGCCGGAAGCTGGGAGTGGACAACAAGGGATGGATCTCGCAATAACTGCCCTGGTCTGTTCATTCCCCTGAAGCATCTGGCACCGGCCACTGTCGGAAGTCAGGATACTGGGCTGGATGGACCATTGGCGTGACCCAGTTTGGCCGTTCTTATACAGCTACTCCGAGACCTGGCCAACTTGTACCAGCATGGGGCTGTTTCAGGCATTGCTTGTCTCTCTGGTTATGGGCTCACAGCCATGTTGCAAAATATATGTCTTGCCTGGCTAAGTGAGACTCTTAGGTTATGTCTACGCCGGAGCTGGGTCTCCCAGACCAGCAGGAGGTTGAACCCCCCACAATATAAGCAGTTAAACCAACTGATTGTATCCAATGTGATTGTCCTGTCAAAATATACCCAGCGAGGTCTTTTATGAAAGTTTGCAATGCACGGACCTCAGCGCAGCAGGACTGTTCCAGTTCTGAGCGTCACACAGTCAGGGAGATGTGGACAAACTGGAGAGAGTCCAGAGGAGAGCAACAAAAATGATGCAAGGTGGAGCAAACGTGGCCTAGGCAGAAAGGTTTAAAAAACAACAACGGAACATGTTTAATCTGGAGAAAAGACGGCGGGGGGACCTGATAGCAGCCTGCAAATCTGTTCTAAAGAAGCCAGGGATCGATTGTTCTCTGTGTCTCCTGAATTTTGGACAAGAAGCTATGGGCTTCATCTGCAGCAAGGGAGATAGAGGTTAGATCTTAGGTCTGGTCTATGCTAAGGAGATAGATCGACGCACGGCAGCTCATGTTGACCTAACCATGGACGTGTCTACACTTAAATTTTGCTCCTGTCGATGTAACTGCTCCACCATGCTGACTTAACAACTCCACCCACACGCGTGGCGTAGAGTCATGATTGGTGGCGTTAGGTCGGCGCAGGGTCGGTGATGATGCGGCGTCCAGGAGCGGTCCCACAACGTCCCACCCTGCAGTACAATCGATATAAGCGCTCTGGCTGACAACGCGCCCTGCTGACACCAGAAGCCCCGTGTGGACTCGTACGAGCAATGGAATTACCGTGACAGCTGGATGTCGCCGTGAGTTAGGGCGAGTTAATTTGGAAGTGTAGACATGGCCTTAGGAAAAACTAGTTCAGCTCCAGAACCGGCTCCCAAGGGGGGGCTGTAGGATCCCCATCATTGGAGGTTTTTAAGAGCAGATTGGCTGTATTAGTAGGAGTGTTGCCAGCAGATCGAGGGAAGTGATTATTCCCCTCTGTTCGGCACTGGTGAGGCCACATCTGGAGTATTGCATCCAGTTGTGGGCCCCCCACTACAGAAGGGATGTGGACAAATTGGAGAGAGTCCAGCGGAGGGCAACAAAAATGATTAGGGGGCTGGAGCACATGACTTACGAGGAGAGGCTGAGGGAACTGGGATTGTTTAGTCTGCAGAAGAGAAGACTGAGGCGGGATTTGATAGCTGCTTTCAACTACCTGAAGGGGGGTTCCAAAGAGGATGGAGCTCGGCTGTTCTCAGTGGTACCAGATGACAGAACAAGGAGCAATTGTCTCAAGTTGCAGTGGGGGAGGTCCAGGTTGGATATTTGGAAACACTATTTCACTAGGAGGGTGGTGAAGCACTGGAATGGGTTCCCTGGGGAGGTGGTGGAATCTCCTTCCTTAGGCCTGGTCTACACTACGGGTTTAGGTCGACTTTAGCAGCGTTAAACCGAATTAAGCCTGGACACGTCCACACAACGAAGCCCTTTCTTTCGACTTAAAGGGTCCTTTAAACCGGTTTCTTTACACCACCTCTGACGAGGGGATTAGCGATAAAACCGGTCTTTGTGGGTCGGAATTGGGGTAGTGTGGACGGAATTCGACGTTATTGGCCTCCGGGAGCTATCCCACAGTGCTTCATTGTGACCGCTCTGGACAGCACTCTCAACTCAGATGCACTGACCAGGTAGACAGGAAAAGACCCGCGAAGGTTTGAATTTCATTTCCTGTTTGCCCAGCGTGGAGAGCACAGGTGACCCCGCAGAGCTCATCAGCACAGGTAACCGTGATGGAGTCCTCCCAGGATCGCAAAAGAGCTCCAGCATGGACCGAACGGGAGGTACGAGATCTGCTCGCCATATGGGGAGATGAAGCAGTGATAGCTGAACTCCGTAGCAGTAAAAGAAATGGAAAAGTATTAGAAAAGATCTCCAAGGCCATGAAGGACCGAGGCCATAACAGGGACACACAGCAGTGCCGCGTGAAAATTAAGGAGCTACGGCAAGCTTACCACAAAGCCAGAGAAGCAAACGGAAGGTCCGGGGCAGAGCCGCAAACTTGCCGCTACTACGCGGAGCTGCATGCGATCCTAGGGGGTGCAGCCACCACTACCCCAACCGTGTGCTATGACTCTCTCACTGGAGAAACACACAGGGAAGACGGTTCGGGGAACGAGGAAGATGACGATGGAGGTACTGTAGGTAGCTCACAGCAGCAAGGAAGCGGAGAAACCGGTTTCCCCAACAGCCAGGATATGTTTGTGACCCTGGACCTGGAACCAGTAACCCCCGAACTCACCCAAGACCCTCAGGGCACACAGGAGACCTCTGGTGAGTGTAACTTTGTAACTATTTGTAAACATTACAAAAAAAAAGCAAGCGTGTTTAATGATTACTTTGCCCTGGCAATCGCGGCCAGTACATCTACTGGAAAAGTCTGTTAACGTGTATGGGGATGGAGCGGAAATCCTCCAGGGACATCTCCAGAAAGCTCTCCTGGTTGAAATGGGGTGATTTTATTAAGGGGACATTCAGAGGCGCCCGTTCCTGCTCTTCTGACCAGAAATGTTCCCCGCTGTTAACCACGCGGTGGGGGGAGGGGTGAAGTGATCATCCCAGAGAATCGTGTGTGTGTGTGGGGGGGGGGGGGGTTTACTTGTGTTTGTGCCGCATGTTAACCGGGAAACCGCAGCCCCTCCTTTTACATTGAAACCCCATTTTAAATGGACAACCCAATTCATCCTTGATATGGGAAATGCGCTGCTGTTTGCAACCTTTCCCGCATGTTAAGAAGGTTAAAAAAGCCAAAACACTGTGGCCTACGATGGCTGCCTGCAAGCCGAAATATGCGACCTTGTAATGAAAGAGTGTACCCATTGTTCTCTAAAATGTGTCTTTTTTAACCACCTCTCCCTTCTCCTCCGCCAGCTGCAAATGTTTCTCCTTCGCAGAGGCTCGTGAACATTAGAAAGAGAAAACGTAGGACGAGGGACGAGATGTTCACGGAGCTGCAGATGTCCGCCCAGGCTGATAGAGCACAGCAGAATGCGTGGAGGCAGTCAATGACGGAGATGAGAAAAGCCCAATATGAACGAGAGGAGAGGTGGCGGGCTGAATCGCGGGAAGAACAGAGCAAGTGGCGGGCTGAAGACGATAGGTGGCGTCAGCTTGCAGACAGACGGCAAGAGGCAATGCTCCGTCTGCTGGAGCATCAAACTGATATGCTCGAGCGTATGGTTGAGTTGCAGGAAAGGCAGCAGGAGCAGAGACCGCCGCTACAGCCCCTGTGTAACCAACAGCCCTCCTCCCCAAGTTCCATAGCCTCCTCACCCAGACGCCCAAGAACACGGTGGGGGGGCCTCCGTCCACCCAGTCACTCCACCCCAGATGATCGCCCAAGCATCAGAAGGCTGGCCTTCAATAAGAGTTAAAGTTTTAAAATGCAGTGTGTCCTTTTCCATCCCTCCTCCCCCACCCATCCCAGGCTACCTTGGCAATTATCCCCCTACCTCTGTAAGGAACTAATAAAGAATGCATGAATGTTAAAAAAAATGACTTTATTGCCTCTGCAAGCGGGAGGGGAGGGTGGGGTGGGGTGGTTGGTTTACAGGGAAGTAGAGTGAACCGGGTCGGTGGGGGGGGTTTGGAGGGTTCATCAAGGAGAAACAAACAGAAGTTTCACACAGTAGCCTGGCCAGTCACAAAACTCGTTTTCAAAGCTTCTCTGATGCGCACCGCGCCCTGCTGTGCTCCTCTAACCGCCCTGGTGTCTGGCTGCGCGTAATCAGCGGCCAGGCGAGTTGCCTCAACCTCCCACCCCGCCATAAAGGTCTCCCCCTTACTCTCACAGATATTGTGGAGCGCACAGCAAGTAGCAATAACAATGGGGATATTCTTTTCGCTGAGGTCTGAGCGAGTCAGTAAGCTGCGCCAGCGCGCTTTTAAACGTCCAAATGCACATTCCACCACCATTCGGCACTTGCTCAGCCTGTAGTTGAACAGGTCCTGACTCCTGTCCAGGCTGCCTGTGTACGGCTTCATGAGCCATGGCATTAAGGGGTAGGCTGGGTCCCCAAGGATCACGATAGGCATTTCAACATCCCCAATGGTCACTTTCTGGTCCGGGAAGAAAGTCCCTTCCTCCAGCTTTCGAAACAGAGCAGAGTTCCTGAAGACGCGAGCATCATGTACCTTTCCCGGCCATCCCACGTTGATGTTGGTGAAACGTCCCTTGTGATCCACCAGGGCTTGCAGCAGCATTGAAAAGTACCCCTTGCGGTTTATGTAGTCGGTGGCTTGGTGCTCCGGTGACAAGATAGGGATATGGGTTCCGTCTATGGCCCCGCCACAGTTTGGGAATCCCATTTCAGCAAAACCATCCACTATTGACTGCACGTTGCCCAGAGTCACTACCCTTGCTATCACCAGGTCTTTCATTGCCCTGGCAAATTGGATCACAGCAGCCCCCACCGTAGATTTGCCCACTCCAAATTGATTCCCGACTGACCGGTAGCTGTCTGGCGTTGCAAGCTTCCACAGGGCTATCGCCACTCGCTTCTCAACTGTGAGGGCTGCTCTCATCTTGGTATCCTGGCGTTTCAGGGCAGGGGACAGCAAGTCACAAAGTTCCATGAAAGTGCCCTTACGCATGCGAAAGTTTCGCAGCCACTGGGAATCGTCCCATACCTGCAGCACGATGCGGTCCCACCAGTCTGTGCTTGTTTCCCGGGCCCAGAATCGGCGTTCCACGGCATCAACCTGCCCCAGTGACACCATGATTTCCACATTGCTGGTGCCTGTGCCTTGTGAGAGGTCTATGTCCATGTCAATTTCCTCATCACTCTCGTCGCCGCGCTGCAATCGCCTCCTCGCCTGGTCCGGGTTTCGCCTTGGCATGTCCTGGCTCTGCATATACTCCAGGACAATGCGCGTGGTGTTCATAGTGCTCATAATTGCCGCGGTGATCTGAGCGGGCTCCATGATCCCAGTGCTAGCTATGGCGCCTGGTCAGAAAAAAGGCGCGAAAGTAGTATCTGATGGACCAGGAGAAGGAGGGAGGGCGGGAGGGAGGGAGGGCCGAGTGACGACATGGCGTACAGGTACAGGAACAGGGAGAAACACAAACAACTGTCACACAGAATGGTCCCCCCAAAGATTAAAATGAAAACCCTGGGCTTAGCAGGCCATTGATTTCACGGAGGAAGGGGAAGCATATGAATACAGAACAAATCTATTTTTTACATCTTAAGGTGGCAGCCGACGGTGCAGCATGAGTGACAGCCATACCAGTACGACGATGACGGATACCAATCATAAAATACCATCATCTGCCAAAAGGCAAGGGGCTGCTGCTGTGTAGCAATGCAGCCCCACGTCTGCCAGCCCCACGTCCGCCAGCACCCAGCATCGCCCTCGGCCTCTTCTGGGTGCTTAGCAGACAATACTGGGCAATTGGCAGAAAATAGTATATTACGACTGGTAGCCATCATCATCGAAACAGTAGCATGTCTGCCCAGGTGGCCATGATTGACAGCCACACCAGTACGACGACGATGGGTACCAGTCATAATATACCATCGCCTGGCAAGGGGCTGGTGCAATGCAGCCCTACGGCTGCCAGCCCCATGGCTATCACTCATGCTACACCGTCTACCGCCAAAAGGCAGTTAGCAGCTGCTGCTGTGTAGCAATGCAGTCCCACGTCTGCCAGCACCCAGAGGACATATGGTGACGGTGAGCTCAGCTGAGCTGAGCGGGCTCCATGCTTGCCGTGATATGTTGTCTGCACAGGTAACCCAGGTAAAAAGGCGCGAATCTATTGTCTGCGTTGCTGTGACGAGGGGGGAGGGGCCTGACGACATGTACCCAGAACCGCCCGCGACACTGTTTTGCATCATCCGGGCATTGGAATCTCAACCCAGAATTCAAAGAAAAGGCGCGAACCGCTTCTCGGCTCTCTGAGCTGTGGCGCAAACGTAGTATCTGACGGACTAGGGGAAGGAGGGAGGGGGGCCGAGTGACGACATGGCGTACAGGCACAGGGAATTAAAATCAAGAACGGTGGCTGTGCATCAGGGAGAAACACAAACAACTGTCACACAGAATGTTCCCCCCAAAGATTAAACTGAAAACCCTGGGCTTAGCAGGCCGTTGATTTGACGGAGGGAGGGGGAAGCAAATGAATACAGAGCAAATCTATTTTTTACATCTTAAGACGACGGTGCAGCGTGACTGATAGCCCTCGGCATCTTTCTGGGTGCTTGGCAGCAAATACGGGGCGGCGTATGACGATGGTCTTCAGGCCTATTGCACAATCGGCTGCTCGGGGAAGACTCTGCTAACGTGCGATGACCCGACTTGTAATAGGACGGCTAATAGTCGTAATACACCATTTACTGCCAAAAGGCAAGCCCCACGGCTGCCAGCACCCAGATCGCCGATGAAGGCTACCAGTCTACTGCACCGTCTACCGCCAAAAGGCAGTTAGCAGCTGCTGCTGTGTAGCAATGCAGTCCCACGTCTGCCGACACCCAGAGGACATATGGTGACGGTGAGCTGAGCTGAGCGGGCTCCATGTTGTCTGCACAGGTAACTCAGGTAACCCAGGTAAAGAGGCGCGAATCTATTGTCTGCCGTTGCTGTGACGGGGGAGGGAGGGGCCTGACGACATGTACCCAGAACCGCCCGCGACACTGTTTTGCATCATCCCGGCATTGGGATCTCAACCCAGAATTCAAAGGGGCGGCGGAGACTGCGGGAACTGTGGGATAGCTGTGGGATAGCTACCCATAGTGCAATGCTCTGGAAGTCGACGCTAGCCTTGTACTGTGGACGCGGTCCGCCGACTAGAGCACCTAGAGCATTTTATTGTGTGGACACACACAATCGGCTGTATACAACCGATTTCAATAAAACCGGCTTCTATAAATTCGAACTAATTTCGTAGTGTAGACGTGCCCTAGAGGTTTTTAAGGTCCGGCTTGACAAAGCCCTGGCTGGGATGATTTAGTTGGGAATTGGTCCTGCGTTGAGCAGGGGGTTGGACTAGATACCTCCTGAGGTCCCTTCCAACCCTGATAGTCTATGAATCTATGACTCTCCGTTCAGAAGACAAGCACAGCAGTGAAAGACCTTGAGTGTCTCTCTGCGTTCTCCTGATGGACCAAACTAATTCTTTCACCTTAACCATAACAGCACCCAGCCCTCCGTCCGATCGATGTTGGGATCGCTCGTTGACATTGCAGTCTTGGGTCGCTGCTGGCGGCACCGGATGCAGATAGACTTATGTTTTGGGACACACACAATACACAATTCCAGTTGAGAGCGTGGATTGAAAGTGGATTAGATAAACCGCATTATATCCCCCATGTGGACCCTCCCATTCAGAATGAACGGGGCCTTCGTTCAGTTGAGAAGAGACATTTTAATTCAGATTTAATGTGGTTTAGCTTAATTCCATTAATTAACTGAATTACACTCAACAGGATTAAGGCCACTTTAGTTCCGAACCAGGGGCTCTCTATAGAGGAGATTAAGCTGGTTTAAATAATTCAATTACAAGGATTTTGTACACTATGTCCTGAGTGTCCCCATGTAGACAAGCACTAAGACGACTACTCAGGGGTTTAGCGGGGTTCCTAAACCATGGCCTCCCGGGTGATATGGGGTGAGGGCATCTGGATCCATGGCCCCTCCAAGTGACCTGGGGCAGGGGTGTCGGGATCTGTACATCCATCCAATTTTTTCCGCTCACACCAACTTCTGGACTTTTTCTCTCCTCCCCTGAGTCCCAAGTTTTCTCATTTGCTCCTTGGCTGTGGTTCTGGCTAATTAATCATGGGAGAGTCGGGGTGAGGATCGGGCACCGAGGGGACCTAGCACTGATTGGGTTCATTAACGCAGGCCCCATGGGGTTCGTTAGCGCTATTCGCCCCCGGGACGAGCGTCCGCAGTCTCAGTGCGGTCTCGGTGTAGCTAATTCTGCTTTTAGTTAGGGGGCGAGTTTCGAGGGGCAGCGGGAGCGGGGGGCTCTCTGAAGGGCTGGGCATGGGAGTTGGGGTGCTTACCCCCAGGCTCCCCCTTCGTCCCCTGCACACTGAATTGTCCGTAGCAGAGCTGGTGCCCCCTAGAGGGGAAAGACCCCACATCCCATTCCCTGTCCCCCTGAGCCAGCCAGTCTCCCCCCATCCTGGGGCCAGATCAGCACCCCCTAGAGGGGAAATACCCCACATCCCATTCCGTGCCCCCAACTGTGCCAGCTGCATTTCCCAGGTCTCGCCATCCTGCAATCAGGGCTGAATTCAACAAACGCGTGGACGAGGATCATCCAGTGGATATGGTGTCCTTGGACTTTCAGAGAGTCTTTGACAAGGTCCCTCACCAAAGGCTGTTAAGCAAAGTGAGCTGTCACAGGATACGAGGGAAGGTCCCCTCATGGATCGGTAACTGGTTAAAAGACAGGAAACAAAGGGTAGGAATAAAGGGTCAGTTTTCAGAATGGAGAGAGGTAAATAGTGGTGTCCCCCTGAGGTCTGTTCTGGGTCCAGTCCTATTCAACATATTCATAAACGATCTGGAAAAAGGGGTAGACAGGGAGGTGGCAAAATTTGCAGATGATATAAAACTACTCAAGATAGTTCAGTCCCAGAGCAGACTGCGAAGAGCTACAAAGGGACCGAACAAAACTGGGTGACTGGGCAAGAAAATGGCAGATGAAGTTCACCGTTGATAAATGCAAAGTGATGCACATTGGAAAACAGAATCACAACTATACGTATACAATGATGGGGTCTAACTTAGCTGTTACCACTCGAGAAAGATCTTGGCGTCATTGTGGAAAGTTCTGTGAAAACATCCACTCAATGTGCAGCGGTGTCAAAAAAGTGTGTTGGGAACCCTTAAGAAAGGGAGAGATAAGATAGGAAATATCCTATTGCCTCTATATCAATCCATGGTTCGCCCACACCGTGAATACTGCGGGCGGATGTGGTCGCCCCATCTCAAAAAAGATAGATTGGAATTGGAAAAGGTTCAGAAAAGGGCAACAAAAATGATTAGGGGTCTGGAATGGCTGCTGTATGAGGAGAGAGTAAGAAGACTGGGACAGTTCAGCTTGGAAAAGCGACGACTAAGGGGGGATATGAGCGAGGTCTATAAAATCACGACTGGGGTGGGGAAGGTAAATAAGAACGTGTTATTTACTCCTGCCCATAACACAAAAACTGGGGTGACCCGATGAAATTAATAGGCAGCAGGTTTCAAACGGACGGAAGGAAGGACTTCTTCACCCAGCAGCCAGTCAACCTGTGGAACTCCTCGCCAGGGGATGTTGCGAAGGCCAAAAGTCGAACTGGGTTCATAAAAAGAATGAGAGATGTTCCTGGAGGACAGGTCCATGGATGGCGATTAGCCAAGATGGGCAGGGAGGCAACCCCATGCTCTGGGTGTCTCTAAACGTCCGATGGCCAGGAGCTGGGACTGGCCGACACAGTGGATGGGTCACTTGATATTTGCCCCGTTCTGGTCATTCCCTCTGAAGCACCCGGCACCGGCTACTGTCTGAGACAGGACCCTGAGCTAGACGGACCCTATACGGCCGTTCTTACGTTCTGATTATTTTCCGAGCACGACGTTCTGTGTCGGCCCCTCCTGTAGCTGGCGAATGCCAGGGGAGCCCCGTGGCTTGTGCATCTTCCAATGGGCGCCCCATCCCCAGAAACCCCCAAGCCTGGGTGCTGCTGTGTCCCGTGGGGTTCCCCTTCCCCCTCCATTGGGATCCCAAGTCCCCGATTCAAGGGGGAACAGAGAATATAACGGGGGCTGGGAGGGTCTGTAGGAGACTCACCCTTTTTCCTAATCTCTCACCTCAACCTCCCATGCCGAGCATTCAGCCCGTCCCGGCTTGTCCTGCCTTCAGCAGACGCGGAGAGCAAGTGATCAGAACAGCCCAGGACAGATCTCTCTGGTCCCCTGTCAGGCTTTTTCCCAGACCAAGTGGGCCCAGTTTTTTAACCTTTTCCCACCAGGCGGACTTTCTAAACCATTGCTCATTTTGCCTGGACACTCTCCGGTTTGTCACCATCTTTCCTGAAGCGCGGGGCCCCCAGAATTGGACACATAAACTCCCCCCGGGGCCTCCCCAGTGCCGAGCCGAGCAGGACTTTGATATCCCCCAGAACTAGATTCGCTTCTTCCGCAGCTGCGCCCCGCTGTCGGCTCAGATCCGATTTGTCCCCCGCGGGAACCCCCCAGCCCCGTCGGCCACGCGGCCAGCAGCTGCGCGTTTGCTTTTTCCTTCCTCGGAGGGGTACGCTGCGCTCGGTCCTTGTCCGATTTCCCCTGCTCGATTTCAGAGCCGTTCTCCGATTCGCCCCGGTCGTTTTCAACCCGAACCCCGGCCCCAAAAGTGCCGGCCGCCCCTCCCCGCGGGGAGTCACCTGCAGGGATTCGGAGCCGGCTCTCAGTTAGGAAGTTTTTCCTAATGTCCATCCTGCAATTTAAGCCCATTGCTTCTTGTCCTATCCTCAGACGTTAAAGAGAACAATTTTTCTCCTTCTTGTAACCACGTTTTATGATCTTGCAAACTGTTCTCCCGTCCCCTCTCCGGCTTCTCTTCTCCAGACTAAACAAACCCCGTTTTTTCAATCTTCCCCCACAGCTCATGTTTTCTAGATTTTTCATCATGTTTGTTGCTCGTCTCTGGACTTTCTCCAATTTGTCCCCATCTCTCCTGCAACGCGGCGCCCAGAACAGGACCCAACCCTCCAGCTGAGACCGTATCAGGGCGGAGCAGAGCGGAAAAATCACTTCTCGTGGCTGGCTTACAACGCTCCTGCTGATACAGCCCAGAACGACGTTGGCTTTTTTTGCAACGGCGTCACACTGTTGACTCATATTTTAGCTTGTGATCCACTCTGACCCCGCAGATCCGTTTCCACAGGACTCCTTCCTAAGCAGTCATTTCCCTTTGTGTGTGTGCAATGGATTGGTCCTTCCGAAGTGGAGCACTTTGCATTTGTCCTTATTGAATTTCATCCGATTTTCTTCAGACCATTTCTCCCGATCATTTTGAATTTTAATCCTATCCATCAAAACACTTGCAGCCCCTCATAAGAACATAAGAACGGCCAGAGTGGGTCAGACCAAAGGGCCACCTAGCTGTCTACCGACAGTGGACAATGCCCGGTGCCCCAGAAGGAATGAACAGAACAGGGAATCCTCAAGCAATCAACTCATGTTGAGTTGTTTGCTCTAGCTCCCTCCCAGAGCCCTACTTTCCGGGATCCAGCCCCCATTGTGTAGGTCTGGCCTGACTTCCTAGTTCCTAGATGGCAAACCCTGCATTCGGCTGGATTAAAATGCGCCTAGCTCTGGGGAGTGTCCCATTAGCAGTTTGAGAGCCCTGCTGGGACGCTCACTATGTTCTGGGTCTTACAAGACAGTCGCAGCCGCCGTGTGTATCAGCAGCCGGCATTGTGCCTGGGGGATGTTTAGGAAAGATCTTTGCACCGTGGGGTGAGCGAAGAGTTTGGCAGGACAGCGACCAGGGGAGAAACAAACCCGGTTTGGGAGTGGGGATTGCACAAATGTTTTTCCTGTGGAGGACAACCCAAAATCAAGCTTCTTGGCCAGGTGAGGAACAGCGGCACGTAACGCCACACAGGGATGGCTGGTCCAGCGGTGAGATGCAGCCACCTCTGGGGCAGGACAGCCAGGGAATAGCTACATAGAACGCTGCATGGGGACAGCTTGCCCAGTGGTGAGATTCAGCCACCTCTGGGGCAGGACAGCCAGGGAATAGCTACATCGAACACTGCATGGGGATGGCTTGCCCGGCGGTGAGATGCAGCCACCTCTGGGGTGGGGCAGCTGGGAACAGCCGCACATAACGCCCCACTCCCTGTCGCACGGCATCGCCCACCGCCCGGCCCTGCCAGGGGAGAGCGCCCCCAGCTGGACACTCCACACCAATGCCTGCAGCACAGCCTCTGAGCCCCAAGCTTTTGACATGGGGCAGGAGAAATAACGCTGCATTTTCCACCCTGCCTAGGACGGGCCCCTTCGCTCCCCTAATTGCCAGCGTGCGTTAATTGCTTCTCCTGTGCATCATTAACCTCCCACCAGCCTGGGAAGGGGGGGCCACCCCTCCACAGTGCCAGGGGGCCCAGCTGTCCACACCCCTTCCCCCGCCTCCCCCATTTATACCCCTCTGCGAGGTGCCAGAGCGGGACCTGCCACCCTTCACCTCGAACGGGGAGGCGTTCAAATCCCCACGTCCGGCCTCGTCTCCGGCTGTCCTTTCCGAGGCCTTGCAAGCGGCGGGAGGCATTTCTCCATGAAGGGATCTGGTGTGGAGCAGGCAGGTCAGTGGTACCACCTTGCCAGTCAGAGCCAGGGCGGGTAACGCAGTGCATGCCGGGGTCCTAATCCGGGGTGGGGGTATGGCCCGGAGGTTCCTTAAGAGCTGAGCTGGGGGGAAAACCGATTTCCCGCGCCTTCGGCCGAACCCAAGAAAGCCGCGCGGTTTCCTTTGGCTCGAACGAAGCGTTTTCCGGCCCCCGAACCAGAACGTTTCCGAGGTCCCTTTTCTCTCCAATGCCCATCGGCCGAACCGAACCCTTGGACCGTTTTCATCGCTTGGAAATTTGGGGCCGGGAAGCTGAAATAATTTGGCGACCGTGACGTGAATCCGCGTCGTGGGTGGACTGTCTCAGTCCGGAATCCCACAGCTCCTTTTCCCGGCTGAGTTCAACGCCGGTCCAGAGCGGGTTGAGATCATACGGAGAAAGGCCGCTTAGCGTGACAGGACTGATCGGCCACACAGCCACGCTGGTGGGCGCTGATTATCCCCAGCCCGCTCCTTTCATTCGTTATTGATCGTTATCCGGATCGGCCACTCCGGGCGTCCCGAAATGGCAGGTGACAAATATCACTCTCGGAGGACAGGGGCCACCGGTGAACACTGGCTGAGAAAACCCCGGGCTCAAGCCCCCATGTCTGTCCATTAGCCTTGGGCAAGATGCTGCACCCGGTCCCTGCCTCAGTTTCCCCATTTGCCTGCCTCTGAAAGGCAGCCTATTGCGGCTATGAGATATTTAATGTTACTCTTAGAAGCAGGATCTCTGGGAAAAGCCTCTCTCCACAAATGTAGCCTGAACAATTATGACACCTGTTTATTGGGGTCACAGATCCCCGGTTCTTTTCTGTGGCAGCTCCGTAGCGTTAATTGAGAGGGTGGAATTTGGGGGAAACACATCCAGAAACTTAATTCTATGCAGACAAGGGTAATGCAAATCAGGAAAGTCAGTAGACATCACAACTGGAATAAGAGAAGGCCAGTAAAGTGGTTCCTGTCTCGCTTCGGGCATGTTTAAAATGCTACGGAGACCTCTGGAGGCCAAGAGAAGTGGAGCCAAGCCGATTCCATTCACACTGTCTCAGGCACCTGAGGACAAATGGGAGCCGGGTGTGGGAAGTTAAGGAAGGATGTGAATGGAAAGCGGGTTGGCTATCCCCGATGCCTCCATGTGTGGACTCTCTTATTCTGGAATAACACGTCCCCTTTTTCTGGATTAGTTTAATCCAGTTCCAAAGTGGGTTAACTCATACGGAGCAAGGTCGATTCGTTTGACAGGAGCTGTTCTGCACAAAGCCGCCCCCAGCTCTCAATCAGGGATAATAAGAGTTCCTGGGTGTAGGGTAGATAAAATCCAAATGACTGAGAGGGACTCTGACCCTGCAGCACCCAAGTACCTTGCGAAATGGAATATCTTGTAGCAGTGAGTTCCACAGGCCAAGCCATATTGCTCCCATACCCCACATTTTGAGGGATGCTCCTCTTCTTGGCCCCCTTTGCCCCACAGTTTTACCGTTCAAAACAATTGACCCCACCCCACCAACACAGAACACTTGAATCCAGTTTATAAATAGAGTGGGGTGGAGCAGAGGATAGATAGATAGATAGATAGATAGATAGATAGATAGATAGATAGATAGATAGATAGATAGATAGATAGATAGATAGAGGGGTTGTGTGGGGATGGATGGACAGATGGGTGTGGGGAGGTGGATAGATGGACAGAGAAGGGTGGATGGATGGACAGACAGGGTTGTGTGGGGGGTGGATGGATAGATAGAGGGGAGGTGTGGGGATAGATGGGGGCATGAGGATGGATAGATGGGGGGACAGACAGAGGGTTTGGATGGGGGTGGATGGATGGACAGACAGGGGGGTGGATGGCTAGATAGAGGGGAAGTGTGGGAATAGATAGATGGGGGACAGACAGAGGGTGTGGATGGACAGACAGAGGGTGTGGATGAGGGTGGATGGATGGACAGACAGGGGGGTGGATGCTAGATAGAGGGGAGGTGTGGGAATAGATAGATGGGGGGCATGCGGATGGATAGATGGGGGGACAGACAGATAGATAGACGGGGTGTGTAGGGATGGATGGACAGACAGAGGGGTGGATTGGGATGGATGGACAGATGGGTGTGTGGGGGTGGATAGATGGACAGACAGAGGGGTGGATGGGAGTGGATGGACAGACAGAGGGGGTGGATGGATGGACAGACAGGGGTGTGTGGGGGGGTGGATGGATAGATAGAGGGGAGGTATGGGAATAGATAGATGGGGGCATGAGGATGGATAGATGGGGGGACAGACAGAGCGTGTGGATGGGGGTGGATGGATGGACAGACAGGGGGGGTGGATGCTAGATAGAGGGGAGGTGTGGGAATAGATAGATGGGGGGCATGCGGATGGATAGATGGGGGGACAGACAGATAGCTGGAAGGGGTGTGTAGGGATGGACAGACAGACAGAGGGGTGGATTGGGATGGATGGACAGACAGAGGGTGTGGATGGTGGTGGATGGATGGACAGACAGAGGGGGTGGATGGGGGTGGATGGATGGACAGACAGGGGGATGGATGGCTAGATAGAGGGGAGGTGTGGGAATAGATAGTGGGGGCATGCAGATGGATAGATGGGGGGACAGCCAGATAGCTGGAAGGGGTATGTGGGGATTGACGGATGGGGGGGATCAGTCGCCAGAAGGGGTGGATGGGGTCCGGCAGGTAGCCCTAGGCTGGAGAGCCCCATGGGCAGGGCATTAGGGGCCAGACCCATAACTCTGTCCTCCGCTCTTCCCCCCGCAGGGCCATGGGGCCGGGGAACGGGACCGGCGTCTCCGAGTTCGTCCTGCTGGGCCTCACCTCCCGCCCGGCCACGCGCCGCCTGCTCTTCCCCCTCTTCCTGGGCGCTTACCTGGCCACCCTGCTGGGCAACCTGCTGGTGTCCCTGCTGATCCGCCGGGACCCCCGCCTGCGCCGGGCCCCCATGTACTTCTTCCTGGCCCACCTCTCGCTGGCCGACGTGGGCTTCACCTCGGCCGCGGCCCCCACGGCGCTGGGGACCCTGGCGTTCGGGAGCTGGGCGGTGCCGTACGCCGCCTGCCTGGCCCAGAACTACGTCTTCATCACCTTCGGGGTGCTGGAGAACTTCCTGCTGGCCGTCATGGCCTACGACCGCTACCTGGCCGTTTGCCGCCCGCTCCGCTACAGCACCGTGATGAGCCCCGGGCGCCGCTGGGGGCTGGTGGGCACCTCCTGGGGGCTGGCCCAGCTCCACGCCCTGCTGCACACCCTGCTCCTCGCCCGCCTGCCCTTCCCGGCCCGCCCCCACCTCCGCCACTTCTTCTGCGACCTGCGCCAGCTCCTGGCCCTGGCCGACGGCGACACCAGGCCCAACCACGCCGCCGTCTTGGCCGAGGGCAGCATGGCCGTGCTGGGGCCGCTGCTCCTGGTGGCTAGCTCCTACGGGCACATCGTGGCCACGCTGGCCCGGCTGCCCGCCGCCCGGGGCTGGCGACGGGCCCTCTCCACCTGCGGGGCCCACCTGGTCACGGTGGCCCTGTTCTATGGCACCGTCATCGGGCTTTTCTTCCGGCCCGCCGGCCACTACGCCCCCTGGCGGGACATGGTGGCCACCCTGCTCTACTCCACCGTCACCCCCCTCCTCAACCCCTTCATCTACAGCCTCCGCAACCAGGAGATGAAGGGGGCTCTCCGGCGGGTGCTGGGGAGGGGGCCGGTGCCCCAGGAAGCCTAGCCCGGGTGGGAGGCGAGCCGGGGGCCGAGGACACGGGGACAGCGAGGGCTTGGGGATAAGGTGGCCGGCAGGGACGTGGGAGGATTGGTCCAGTCCCTCATGCCTGGGAGGGGAGTAGGGTCTAGTGGTTAGAGCAGGGGGGCTGGGAGTCAGGACTCCTGGGTTCCACCCTGGCTCTGGGAGGGGAGTGGAATCTAGTGGTTAGAGCAGGGGGGGTTGGGAGCCAGGACTCCTGGGTTCTCCCCCTGGCTCTGGGAGGGGAGTGGGGTCTGGTGGTTAGAGGTGGGGAGTGGGGAGCCAGGACTCCTGGGTTCTCTCCCTGGCCCTGGGCCTGGAGCAGGGTTTACTGAGTCAGAGGGGCGGGGCTGGGAGTCACAACATGGAAGCAGGTGAATTGCTGCCGTCGATGAGAAGCAGGGGCCCACCCCACTGTATTATCCCCCTGCTGCGGCGGAACAGGGCAATGGGTCCATCTAGCCCGGTAGCCCGTCTTCAAGTGGCTGGTGGCAGGGGGAAGTGCAAAGCACCCTCTGGTGGGGATTATGAGTTTCCCTGGCCCACCGCGGTAGCGTTCCCCCAAAGTCAGCACGCAGGGGGCAGTCTGGGCTCGTCTGACTCTGGCCGTCCGGGGCCCCCACTCCTGGTTTAGGTCTTGTGGCAGAGAGTTCCGCAGGCTGCTGGTGACAATCAAAGGAGTTTCTTTTGTTCCTCATTCGAATCTGTGGCTTTTCCGTGTCCGCCCGGGGCGGATAAAACCCGCCGTTCCGGTCCGTGGGAAACGCTGACGTTCTGAAGCTTGATTTTATATTTCAAACGCAGCCGAAAAGCCGCAGTTGCCCCGGAGATGAAAATCCTGAATAATGTTGATTGGCCGCCCCTGGAAATGTGCCATTTCTGTAGTCACCGGCTTTCCTTTCCGTAAGGGAAATCGGTGTCATTTCAATAAAGTCCATTTGCCTTGATCCAAATACTGTTATTAACGGTACAGCCGGGCTAGGAAGGATTCGCTTTTTTAATTGCTCACCGGCGCTAACGAGGAAAACTGACAGCGGGGCGAAGTGACCCGGGACCCTTTCAGGGTTCGATTTCAGGATATTCCTTTGTCTGTCTTGACACGTGATGTGGACGGTGTGTGATTTGACAACGATAAACTTTGATCTTTCGGAATCTCAGCCTCTCCTGTCGTTAACTAATTATCGTCTGACACCCCCCCCCCCGCATCATTTGGACACCCCCAGTCAATTTCCCACAACGGTGGAAATGTACATCAATAAAAACTGGGGGGAGGGCGGAGAGGAGCTAACTGTGGGCAGGCAGGGGACTCGGGGAGGGCGTGGAGTGGGGGCAGAAAGAGGCGGAAAGAGGGTGGGGCCTCGGGAAGGGGGCGGGGACTGAGGACGGGGCCTCGGGGAGGAGGGGCAGAATAGGGGCGGGGCCTCAGGGGTGGAGCATCCCCCCAGGCAAAAATAAAAGTCAGCACCAATGGGATGTATAAATAAGGGAATCGTGAGTAGGAGCAGAGAGGTGATTTGATTGGGATTCAGCTGGGATCCTAGAAGTCCCTGAGTCACATGCCCCGGGGGAAAATGAATCCTTCCTGACCGCTGCACTGCCCTGAAGCATGAGAGTGGATCCTGGTCATGGGCTTACTGTCAAGCTGCCAGGATCATGCGTAGGCTGAGGGTTGCTCTCCCATGGCCCACAAAGGGAGGAGACAGCCTGAGGGACCCACAGGAGGGGATGAGCTAAATGGAAATTGAAGGGAAGGGACCGAGGCATCACCTCGGTCCTGTTTTGGGGTCTCCCCTGTGCAGCTCTGGGTCCAGAGGAGCACTGGCCAGTGGAGGGGGCCCATTTTATCTCCCTCCCTCCTGCACATGCCGGCTGGCGTCTGGGACAGCCCCAGAGCTTTGCAGTCTCCCCCATGTTCCTCCCCATCACCGAAATCCCATCTTAGCCTCTCCCATCAGGGAGCTCGAGCAAAACCGTGTGCTGACCCCCCACACCCACCCCTTCCAGTCCCGACCTGCCGACGGGTCTCGGGTTTGAAATGTTGAGCTCTGGTGGGAAAACCCAGCCAAAGAGCCCTGAGCCATTCCTAGCCATGACACGCAACCCACTGGCTGGCCCTGGCCGAGTCCTTGCCCCATCCCTTGCCTCAGTTTCCCCTCCCACCTAGCTCCCCTTCGCTGCCTCTCACTACGTGTCCGTGCAGTGACGATTCACCCTTCGATGTCCTTCTACGCTGGCCTGTCTATCTCCCAGATCCCCATCGAGATCAGGGCCCCATCGTGCCGGGCGCTGCCCAGACCCCAACACCCTCATGGAGGCGATTTCCCTTGGTTTCCGGAATCGCAGAGACCCATCCTGGAATCCTGGGCCCAGTTCTGGGGAGACCCGGTTTTAAAAGGAGGTTGAAAATCGGAGCAGGAGCAGAAGAGAGACGCAAACATGATTCAAGCCCCGTAGAGCCCAACCCAACGGGACCCAGCGACAAGGGGCAGGTCCGGATGGGGCAAACAACTGAACCAGCTCGGATCACCTCAGCTCCCCTCCTCCTGTCCCTGCCGGCGGCTGCCAGCCGCTGCCCCCGCATTAAACTCTGTGGGTGCAGGGCCACGGCGCCGACTGAAAATAGGGGGGTGTATTTGTAACGGTGAGCGTAGCTGGCCATCGGCATCACCTCCCAAGGGCGGGGATGGGGCTTCCGTCACGGGCAACTTGTCAAAGCAGCAGGAGGGTTTTTCCTAAACAATCTGCCCTAGGAACTGTTTGGGGGACTTCCTCCAAGCTGTGTAATTCACCCAGGGGGTCAGGAAATCTACGAGACGGCGCAGAGGGCTGGGCTGGGTCAGGAAATAATTTGACCCCTTGGAGCTACGGCCCATTGACCCCAGCTGGGATCTGCCCCATTGACTCCAATGGAGCTACGGCCCATGGACCCCAGCTGGGATCTGCCCCATTGACTCCAATGGAGCTACGGCCCATGGACCCCAGCTGGGATCTGCCCCATTGACTCCAGTGGAGCTACGGCCCATGGACCCCAGCTGGGATCTGCCCCATTGACTCCAATGGAGCTACGGCGCATTGACCCCAGCTGGGATCTGCCCCATTGACTCCAGTGGAGCCACGTCCCATGGACCCCAGCTGGGATCTGCCCCATTGACTCCATTGGAGCTACGGCCCATTGACCCCAGCTGGGATCTGCCCCATTGACTCCATTGGAGCTACGGCCCATGGACCCCAGCTGGGATCTGCCCCATTGACTCCAATGGAGCTACGGCCCATGGACCCCAGCTGGGATCTGGCCCCGTTGACTCCATTGGAGCTACGGCCCATGGACCCCAGCTGGGATCTGCCCCATTGACTCCAGTGGAGCTACGGCCCATGGACCCCAGCTGGGGTCTGCCCCATTGACTCCAATGGAGCTACGGCCCATTGACCCCAGCTGGGATCTGCCCCATTGACTCCAATGGAGCTACGGCCCATGGACCCCAGCTGGGATCTGGCCCATTGACTCCAATGGAGCTACGGCCCATTGACCCCAGCTGGGATCTGCCCCATTGACTCCAATGGAGCTACGGCCCATGGACCCCAGCTGGGGTCTGCCCCATTGACTCCATTGGAGCTACGGCCCATGGACCCCAGCTGGGGTCTGCCCCATTGACTCCAGTGGAGCTACGGCCCATGGACCCCAGCTGGGATCTGCCCCACTGACTCCAGTGGAGCTACGGCCCATGGACCCCAGCTGGGATCTGCCCCATTGACTCCATTGGAGCTATGGCCCATGGACCGCAGCTGGGATCTGCCCCATTGACTCCAATGGCACTAGGGCCCATGGACCCCAGCTGGGATCTGCCCCATTGACTCCAATGGCACTACGGCCCATGGACCCCAGCTGGGATCTGCCCCATTGTCTCCAGTGGAGCTACGGCCCATGGACCCCAGCTGGGATCTGCCCCATTGACTCCAATGGAGCTATGGCCCATGGACCCCAGCTGGGATCTGCCCCATTGACTCCAATGGAGCTACGGCCCATGGACCCCAGCTGGGATCTGCCCCATTGACTCCAATGGAGCTACGGCCCATGGACCCCAGCTGGGATCTGCCCCATTGACTCCAATGGAGCTATGGCCCATGGACCCCAGCTGGGGTCTGCCCCATTGACTCCAATGGAGCTACGGCCCATGGACCCCAGCTGGGATCTGCCCCATTGACTCCATTGGAGCTACGGCCCATGGACCCCAGCTGGGATCTGCCCCATTGACTCCAATGGAGCTACGGCCCATGGACCCCAGCTGGGATCTGCCCCATTGACTCCAATGGAGCTACGGCCCATGGACCCCAGCTGGGATCTGCCCCATTGACTCCAATGGAGCTATGGCCCATGGACCCCAGCTGGGATCTGCCCCATTGACTCCAATGGAGCTACAGCCCATGGACCCCACCTGGGATCTGCCCCATTGACTCCAATGGAGCTACGGCCCATGGACCCCAGCTGGGATCTGCCCCATTGACTCCAATGGAGCTACGGCCCATGGACCCCAGCTGGGATCTGCCCCATTGACTCCAATGGAGCTACAGCCCATGGACCCCACCTGGGATCTGCCCCATTGACTCCAGTGGAGCTACGGCCCATGGACCCCAGCTGGGATCTGCCCCATTGACTCCAATGGAGCTACAGCCCATGGACCCCAGCTGGGATCTGGCCCCATTGACTTCAATGGAGCTACGGACATTGACCCCAGCTGGGGTCTGCCCCACTGACTCCAATGGAGCTACGGACATTGACCCCAGCTGGGGTCTGCCCCATTGACTCCAATGGAGCTACGGCCCATGGACCCCAGCTGGGATCTGCCCCATTGACTCCAATGGAGCTACGGCCCATGGACCCCAGCTGGGATCTGCCCCATTGTCTCCAATGGAGCTATGGCCCATGGACCCCAGCTGGGATCTGCCCCACTGACTCCAATGGAGCTACGGACATTGACCCCAGCTGGGGTCTGCCCCATTGACTCCAATGGAGCTACGGCCCATGGACCCCAGCTGGGATCTGCCCCATTGACTCCAATGGAGCTACGGCCCATGGACCCCAGCTGGGATCTGCCCCATTGACTCCAATGGAGCTACGGACATTGACCCCAGCTGGGATCTGCCCTATTGACTCCAATGGAGCTACGGCCCATGGACCCCAGCTGGGATCTGGCCCCGTTGACTCCAATGGAGCTACGGCCCATGGACCCCAGCTGGGATCTTCCCCATTGACTCCAATGGAGCTATGGCCCATGGACCCCAGCTGGGATCTGCCCCATTGTCTCCAATGGAGCTACGGCCCATTGACCCCAGCTGGGATCTGCCCCATTGACTCCAATGGAGCTACGGCCCATTGACCCCAGCTGGGATCTGCCCCATTGACTCCAATGGAGCTACGGCCCATGGACCCCAGCTGGGATCTGCCCCATTGACTCCAATGGAGCTACGGCCCATGGACCCCAGCTGGGATCTGCCCCATTGTCTCCAATGGAGCTACGGCCCATGGACCCCAGCTGGGATCTGCCCCATTGACTCCATTGGAGCTACGGCCCATTGACCCCAGCTGGGATCTGCCCCATTGACTCCAATGGAGCTACGGCCCATTGACCCCAGCTGGGATCTGCCCCATTGACTCCAATGGAGCTACGGCCCATGGACCCCAGCTGGGATCTGCCCCATTGACTCCAATGGAGCTACGGCCCATGGACCCCACCTGGGATCTGCCCCATTGTCTCCAGTGGAGCTACGGCCCATGGACCCCAGCTGGGATCTGCCCCATTGACTCCAATGGAGCTACGGCCCATGGACCCCAGCTGGGATCTGCCCCATTGACTCCAATGGAGCTACGGCCCATGGACCCCAGCTGGGAGCTGGCACTTTCTTTGTTCTCCTGCTGGTCTCTGCTCGGAGTCCCTTGGGGTCGCCTGTGTGTGAATAAATCTCCTTGTGAGATCCTGGTTTTGCTGATTCTGTGCTGGAGTCATTCCTGAGCCGTGCTGTTCCTCAGCGCCCGACTCTCCTCCCATCTCCTGCCCCCGCGGAGAGGGATGTCGCTGCTGCTGCCGGTAGAGGGGTGCAGGCTGGGAGGGGGTGACAGGCACGGCAGGGGCCGAGAGAAACCAGGTTTGGGGAGAGGTGGAATCGGATCCCCTGTTCTGGGGGGCTTAGCTCCTCGGTGCCTGACGTGCGAGGGGCTGGGGACAGAGCCTGGAGCTGTGTGGTTGTGTGATTGTGTGTTTTGTGTTGTGCTATGAATGGGCAGTTGTGTGCCCGGTGCAGCCGGCTGACAACATTCAGGTGGGGTCAGTTCCCCCCGAGAAAACAGACTTTCATCCACGTTCCGTAATGACAGGAACCTTCATTCCGAGAAGGTTAAAAACGTCCTTTCGAGCCCCGCGCGGCTTTTCTCTTGCCTAAAGCGTTTCTTTTCCTGTTATCCCAGCCCCATAGCTCTGCTACGCTCCTCAGATCACATCCAACAGCCCGTCTTTCCCGGCGACTGGGAACGAGTGGATTTGTGCCCGTACCCGTTGATTTCGCGCCAAACAAAGATTTCCAGCGGTAATCATGGGAACGCGCAGGCCGGGCAAGTGAGAAAAACGCGGCTGGCGGACTAAGATTCGATCGACGGATACTTTCTTTGCGTCTTTTGAAAGGTGAGGTGAACCGTTTGGGCTTTCGGGGTTCCTATGCCTGTAACGGGCCGAACGTCAGCATCGCTTGTCGTGAACTTGTTCTGTTTCTTTGTGCCACCGTAGAGACTAACAAATTTATTTAGGCATAAGCATTCGTGGGCTGGAGCCCACTTCACCGGCTTTAGCCCACGAAAGCTTATGCCCAAATAAATTTGCTAGTCTCTAAGGTGCCACAAGGACTCCTCGGGTTTTTTGCTGATACAGACTAGCACGGCCACCACTGAAACCTGAGTTCTGTTTCTGACGCCCCTGCTGGTCTAGCCCCCTCCAATTTCCCGCATTTAAATGGCTCGAATTGGAAAGGAAACCCTTAAAACCACGGCGCGACGTTAGCCGTCGCAATCATAGAGAAATAACCAAATTGTGCCCGGCCGTTCGGTTGTGCTTTGAGGTTAGCGAAACGAAACGTCTTTCCACAATCGAGGCAAAAAGACGCCACCGTTTTTCCGAATTTTTCTTCTCATGGGGGACGGGGGAGGGGGGGAACCTTTTACAAACTGTCGGGGGTTGCCCCCGAATGGAAATTGGGTTTTCTGAAATGCTCTGGCGTGGGGGCGGTGTTTGGACGTGTGCGTGTGTGTTGTTTGTAGGCTGTGCCTGTGTCTGTGTTTGGGGAGGCGGGTGTGGTGTTGGTGCGTTGGATCCCAGGGGTCCCTCGCGGTCCCGTGAACCCCACTTCCCAGGGCTCCATCCCATGTTCTCTGTAACCCCCCAGCCCTGGCAGAAAAGGGAAAAGGCCCCTGTGGGGAATGGGACCAGCGCTCAGAGCCCAGTACATCCCCCCAGTAGGCTCTTTGGGGGCGAGGGACGTGTGATCTCAGCTATGTGACAAAGGCACCAAGAGCTTGGAACGAGGCAGAACCAGGGAGAGAACCCAGGAGTCCTGGCTCCCAGCCCCCTGCTCTAACCACTAGACCCCACACGCCTCACCTTGGAGCTGCTGGTCTAGTGCTCGGTGCCCTCCACCCGGGCTGTGACCGGTGCCCCCTTGGCAAACCCCTGCCCCGGCGGCTTGAACGGCTTCAGGTCGTAGCCCATCAAGAACGGGTAGAGCGGGACGGACAGCCGGCTCAGGGTGGATGGACCCATGGACACACACACACTCACACAGCAGAGAGCCCCCTCCTCAGTGACCGACAATCCCACACCAGCGCTTGGCTGGGAGGCCTGGACAGACAGACTCCGGGTCGGGAGGGACAGACAACCAGGCGTCCCTCTCCCCCGACACCGGGCCTAGGAACCAGGAGCAGCAATGTAGGCCGGTGTCAGGACACCTGGGATCCTGGGGAGGGTCCTGACACCCAGCCTCCCCCCACCCTTGCTCCAACCCGCCAGAGCTGGGAAGAGAACCCAGGAGTCCTGGCCCCCAGCACCCCCCACTCCCCCAGACACAGTCCAAACACCTTTTCCAGAACTGGAATCAGAATCCTAGAGTATGATTGTGTGTGAGGGCTGGGAGCCAGGACACCTGGGTTCTCTCCCTGGCTCTGGGAGGGGAGTGGGGTCTGGTGGTTAGAGCAGGGGGGGCTGGGAGCCAGGACGCCTGGGTTCTCTCCCTGGCTATGGGAGGGGAGTAGGGTCTGGTGGTTAGAGCAGGGGGGGCTGGGAGCCAGGACGCCTGGGTTCTCTCCCCGGCTCTGGGAGGGGAGTGGGGTCTGGTGGTTAGAGCAGGGGGGGCTGGGAGCCAGGACGCCTGGGTTCTCTCCCTGGCTCTGGGAGGGGAGTGGGGTCTGGTGGTTAGAGCAGGGGGCTGGGGGCCAGGACTCCTGGGTTCTCTCCCTGGCTCTGGGAGGGGAGTGGGGTCTGGTGGGTTAGATGTGGGGGAGCTGGGAGCCAGGACTCCTGGGTTCTCTCCCTGGCTCTGGGAGGGGAGTGGGGTCTGGTGGTTAGAGCAGGGGGCTGGGGGCCAGGACTCCTGGGTTCTCTCCCTGGCTCTGGGAGGGGAGTGGGGTCTGGTGGTTAGAGCAAGGTGGACTGGGAGCCAGGACTCCTGGGTTCTACTCCCCAGTCTTTGACCCGGGCTCCCTGCCTTCTCCCCACAGCCCCATGGGTTGTGAGAACGGCAGCGAAATCTCCGAGTTCATTCTGCTGGGCCTGTCGTCCCGCCCAGGCCCTCAGCCCTTCCTCGTTCTCCTCTTCCTCCCGCTCTACGTGGCCGGCGTTCTGGGCAACTCCCTGATGGTGGCTGTGATCACGGTGGACCCCCGGCTCCACAGCCCCATGTACTCCCTCCTCCGCAGCCTCTCGCTGGTGGACGTGGGCCTGCTCTCGGTCACCGTCCCCCAGGCGCTGGCCCACGCCCTCTCTGGCCACCGGGCCGTGCCCTTCCACGCCTGCCTGGCCCAGTTCTTTTTCTTCTACGTCTTCGGCGTCTCCGACACGTTGCTCTTGGCCGCCATGGCCCTGGACCGCTACGTGGCCATCTGCGACCCGCTGCGCTACCCGGCCGTGATGAGCCCCCGGGTCTGCCGGCGCCTGGTGGCCTCCTGCCTCGGCCTGGCCGTCCTCCACTCTGCCTTCCACGCCGGGCTGCTGCTGAGACTCACCTACCGGGGCGGGAACCGGCTGCCCCACTTCTTCTGCGACCACCAGCCCCTGCTACGTCTGTCCTGCTCCCCGACGCGGGTCAACGAGGCGGCCATCTTCTTCGAGGGCGGCCTGGTCATCCTGGGGCCCTTTCTCTTCATTGCGGCCAGCTACGCCCGCATCGGCTGGGCCGTGCTCCAGCGGCCGGCCTCGGAGAGGCGCCGGGCCCTCTCCACCTGCGGCTCCCACCTCACCATGGTGGCTTTGTTCTACGGGGCCATCGTCGGGGTCTACTTCCAGCCCGGGGCCAGCTACTCGGCCCCCCGGGGGGCTGTCTTCTCCGTCATGTACACCATTGTCACCCCGGCCGCCAACCCCTTCGTCTACAGCCTGCGCAACAAGGACGTCCAGGGGGCTCTGCGGAGACTCATGGGGAGGGGTCGGTTTCTCCCAGAAGGCATGAGCCTTGGGGCCCTGGGGAAGGGGACTGGCTGGCTTAGGGGGGCGGGGAATGGGGCACGGGGCCTGTCCCCTCAAAGAGGTGTCAACTCCCATCCAGCCACAGCATGATGGACAGGCTGGCTCAGGGGGGCAGGGAATGGGGCAAGGGGCCTCTCCCCTCTAGGGGGAGCCAGCTCCCACCCAGCCCAAGGGCAGGGACTGGCTGGCTCAGGGGGGCAGTGAATGGGGCAGGGGGCCTTTCCCCTCTAGGGGGCGCTAGTTCCCATCCAGCCCCAGGGCAGGGGTCTGACTGGCTCAGGCGGGTGGGGAACAGGGCCTTTCCTGTCTGTCCATGATGAAAATACAGACCTTTAAAGCCTTTGGCCTGATCCAGGCTACATCGTCCCTGTGACGCTGGCAGGCCAGGGGCGTTTGGCATTGGGACTTTATGGCGCGGCCGCAGGACGCCGTGTATTACCGGCATGTATTACCATGGTGCAGTGCCTGCTCTGTGACTATAGAAATGTTTGCTAAGACTGGGAACCCCCTGGTCAGGGGAGATGCGTCACCCAGGGTGAAACGCTCGGGGTCCTCCCCAGCCCAGCAAACATCGGGCGCTAGATATCGGTGGACGTGAGCTCCCCTCATAGGCCTGGGATCCCCAGCTGGTTAGCCCTACAGACCGCAGAAAACTCACGTATTATAGCCCCTTTGGGCTGTCTCTGCATGGAATAGGACGCTGCATGGAACGGGGTGACCCGTTTATAATATTATTGAGACCAACCTTACAAAATTGCAACGAATCTTACCAGATAGGCCATGTGAGGTATCAGCGGGGAAGGTAGGATTGGCTAACTATGATAATCACGGCTCTCTGTAGGTAGCATTAGTGTATGATGAGTTATAAATACGTGTGGTAGATTTGTACATCCAACTTGTGCTGTGTTTCTGGCGATTGGCACCGGCACGAGCCAGCCTGCTTGATGGCCCATCAAAGGCCATCAGCAGGACATGTAGGGCCAGGCCGGTGGACAGAGACCTCTCAGGCTTTTCCATGCCATGTGCTGTGAAGCTTGTGTTTGGGACACGGGATGTAGACGCCACATGTCAAAGGATATAAAAAGGCAGCTGCATCTTCTCCATTTTGTCTTCAGTCCTGCTCCTCCCCTCTGGAGTCACTTCTCTACACATTGAATCTATTTCCCCGTGTTAAATATCTTCACACCTCTTGGCAACTGGCTGAAATGGGCCATCTTGATTCTCACGACAAAAGGTTTTTTTTCTCCTGCTGTTAATAGCGCATCTTAATTAATTAGCCTCTTAGAGTTGGTCGGGCAACTTCCACCTTTTCATGTTCTCTATGTATATATAGATCTCCTCACTAGATGTTCCATTCTATGCATCCGAAGAAGTGGGCTGTAGCCCACGAAAGCTTATGCTCAAATACACGTGTTAGTCTCTAAGGTGCCACAAGTCCTCCTGTTCTTTTTGCGGATACAGACTAACACGGCTGCTACTCTGAAACGTCTCTACAAACTGAAGCTCTGAACAAAGGACTGACTGACCCATCCACGTGGTGGGTGTGTTCCAGAGGGACTTTACAATCCAGCAAACTCACCAATGCTGCTTAGAACCTGATATATAGACTTTGACGTCATAGACTCATAGACTTTAAGGTCAGAAGGGACCATTATGATCATCTAGTCTGACCTCCTGCACGACGCAGGCCACAGAATCTCACCCACCCACTCCCAGAACAAACCCCTGACCTATGTCTGAGCTATTGAAATCCTCAAATTGTAGTTTAAAGACTTCAAGGTGCAGAGAATCCTCCAGCAAGTGACCCGTGCCCCATGCTGCAGAGGAAGCCGGAAAAAAAACCCTGCCAATCTGCCCTGGAGGAAAATTCCTTCCCGACCCAAAATCTGGCGATCAGATAAACCCTGAGCATGTGGGCAAGACTCACCAGCCAGACACCCAGGAAAGAATTCTCTGTAGTAACTCAGATCCCACCCCAGCTAACATCCCATCACAGACCATTGGGCATATTTACCGCTAATAGTCAAAGATCAATGAATTGCCAAAATGAGGCTATTCCATCACACCATCCCCTCCATAAACTTATCAAGCTTAGTCTTGAAGCCAGATATGTCTTTTGCCCCCACTGCTCCCCTTGGAAGGTTGTTCCAGAACTTCACTCCTCTGAAACCTTCGTCTAATTTCAAGTCTAAACTTCCTGATGGCCAGTTTATATCCATTTGTCTTTGTATGTATGTGAGTGCTTTACCATGTAACAACTCTCTTCTCGTTCTTCCTTTCTGTTATAATAAACCTTTCATTTTAGATACTAAAGGACTGGCCGGCAGCGTGGTATTTTGGGTCAGATCCAACCTAATATTGACCTGGTAACGTGGCCGGCCCTTTGGGGTCAGAAGAACATTTCATTTAGTGAGCAGAGTTTTTAAATAACTTCTCACTGTACTGGCCCCAGGTGCTGATTGGGAGCCAGTTTGTGACTGGTTGGTGAGTCTAACTTCAGTATTACCCACCAGTCTGGGGAGTGTCCTTGGCATTTTCAGGGAGGGCTACCCTAGGCACCAACAGCTCACAGCATGTCTTTCACGGTGCAAATAATTCCCTCGTTTCTCTCTCCTGGTGAATAAATCTTTAGTTCATTACAGGATTGGCAGCAAGTGCCGTCTTTGCCATCCACCCCCTCTATCTATCCCCACACACCCATCTATCTCTCTGTTTACCCATCCCCATACCCTTATCTATCATCTATCTATCTATCTATCCATCCCCATCCACCCCCTCTATCTATCCCCATCCACCCCATCTATCTATCCCCATCCACACACCCCTCTCTCTATCTATCCCCATCCACCCCCTCTATCTATCTATCTATCCTCACCCACCCCCTCTATCTATCTATCCCCATCCACC
Organism: Chrysemys picta bellii; assembly: GCF_011386835.1. Classification (NCBI taxonomy): domain Eukaryota; kingdom Metazoa; phylum Chordata; order Testudines; family Emydidae; genus Chrysemys; species Chrysemys picta. Next base: position 24,561,185 of record NC_088807.1, read on the forward strand.
CCGTATCTATCTCCATCCACCCCCTCTATCTATCCCCATCCACACACCCCTCTCTCTATCTATCCCCATCCACCCCCTCTATCTATCCCAATCCACCCCCCTTCTCTCTCTCTATCCCCAGCCACCCCCTCTCTCTATCTATCCCCATCCACCCCCTCTATCTATCCCCATCCACCCCCTTCTCTCTCTCTATCCCCAGCCACCCCTTCTCTCTCCCTATCCCCATCCACCCCCTCTATCTATCTATCTATCCCCATCCACACACCCTTCTCTCTCTCTCTATCCCATACACCCTGTGACATACCCCTGGGGTATAACCTAGCCTGCGGGACCGCTGAGTCCTCTTAAACTCTCCAGCCTGGCCTGTCTCTCCTGACGCCAGACCACTGACCAGCTACGAGCCTCTCCAGGTGCTGTGATCACTCAGCCATCAACACACAGGGACACCCCCAGCTGAGTTGCAGGAATGCTCTCTCAGCCACTCATGAATTATACACAGGGAGACCCCAGCCAATTTCCCCAGACCACCCGCCTTGCGCCCCGGAGGTGTCCCCTCGTACGCCGCTCAGGACCTTCCCTTGACCAGTGCAAGCTCATTCATTCGTTCACCCCCTCGTCAAAGGGAAGTGGACGCACACCCGCCTTTGTAATTGGAGTAGATTCCCCAACCACTTGCGACAAACTCACTGGGCAGGATAAACGGTTACACTGAGTTTATTAACTGCAGACAGCTCGATGGTCAGCGATTATAAGTGGTGGGCACAGAGGTCAAAGTTGGTTACCTAGGAAATAAAAATAGAGTCGCAGGCTAAATGTGAAACTTTATCAGACGAAGCAAGATTGGAATCAGACGGCTTTTCTCCCCCGCCCCGGCTGGACGTTCCAGGCAGCTCCCGGTTCTCAATATACAGGCTGGATTCCCTTCCAGCCTGGGACCAATCTCCTCAGTTCAAAGTCTTCGTCGCCCGAGCGATCGTCCAGGTGATGCGGGAGGGGAGAGGCCCAGTGGTGACGTTATGGACCCTCGTTGATACTTTCTCTCCAGGTGCTGGAAAGCCCCTGGCTGTGACGTGGGGGTCAGGCCTTCCCATGGGGTACGTGCCCCCTCTAAGCAGTCTCCAGGAGAGTGGATTCTTCTTGATGGGCCCTCAACGCCTGTCCAGCCAATCGAGAGGTAAATCCGTCTTGTCCGTGTGCTGCTCCTTTCGTGCCACTGAAAGGCCAGCTGTGGGCGTTCCCACTGGCCACGTATTTCAGTGACAAACACGCAGCAATATCTCCTCGCTCCCCATCCAACGAGACCACGCACCAGCCAACAGGGCAGCAACGTTCAGCCGACCGTGTAATCTCAAACAATACCTCCCAAGGCATGCGTTGCCCCAAACCCATCACAACCACATCACCGGGGTGAATATGGGGGTGCTATTTTGAGGTACCGAGTGTCACAGGCCCTGTTCTGCAATTTTTCCCCATCCTCTTTTTAAAGGCGCACCCCAAAACTGGGCTCCAGCTACAGTCGCACCAGGGCCAAACACACACGGAAAATCACCTCTCTGCTCCAACTCCAGGTTCCCCTGGTAGAGGTGCCTGATTGGCCACAGTGCAGGTGACAACTGGTGGTTCTGCCCTGTCTCTCAGCTCCCAGAGTCCCCCGCCTCCAGCTCAGTGCAGCGGGGCCTGGAGACCCCCAGCGGCCCTAAGCACCTGAACCAGCCTGGGTCCCGCCGAGGGAGTCGCACCCGCCGCTGACGAGGGCAAAGCGCCGCGACCTCCCCCAAGGGCCTTTTGCTAACGAGCCCAGCTGGGAGGCGGCCCCATTGGAACTCCGCAGACTGAAAGGCGAATTAACGGGGGCCCTGGAGAGCCCTGAGCCATCTGCCCAGCACTGGAAAAATAGAGCTAACGAGAGGAAGTTATTGCTGGGCGTCTGAGTGGGACAGAGATGATGACTTAAGAAGACAACCCAAAAAGATGACTCAACTAGATGACAGCTCAAACAGAAGACTCTAGAAAAAAGATGACTCAGGAAGAAGACAGGTCCAAAAGAGGACATCAGAAGAAAGTTACTAAAGAAGACAACAACAGAAGAAGATGAAGGAAGACAATGGCTGTAACAAAGTGGGAATTTTTTGATGACGCCTGATGTGTGCCTCAGTTTCCCCTATAGGCTGCATTGTTACCTAGTGGGTGAAAAGGGACAGTTTGCCCTCGGGGCAGGTGAAGACACAAGTGTGGCTGGTGCCTCGCTGTCCTGGGCCTTGGGTCCCGTATCAATGGAGCTCTTGAGAAGACAATGGCAACTCCAATCACCAGGACGTGAGCACCTACCAACCAACAACCCAGAGCGATCTGGACGGCTCTGCCTCTCCGCAGGGGGGCTGAGCCGCATCTCCCCAGCTCGGGAACAAAGGACGAGGGCAGGGGGTGAGGTGGAAGTCAGTTCAGGCACACCTTGGAGTCTGGTAAAGGAGATGAGATGGAGGGACAGATGGAGCTTGACCAATGAGTTTCACTAAAGCCAAGCTGGGCTTTCAATCCTTTTGTGATAACCAAAGACTTCCTATGCTGGGTTCCGGCGGACTAATAACCCCGACTGTGTGACCGCGCTGGCCGAGTGTCCCTGAAGATGCTGGCAGAGGAGGTGCATTGCTCCCTAAGAAAGGACAAGTCTCCTTTGGGGGTCTGTCTCAGTGGGGCTCACTGAACGGAGCTCATGGTATGAAGCAGAGGTGCTAACGCCTCAGTGATTCAGTCTAAGGAGGAGGTGACGCTGTAGAATGGGACCCCGAGGGGGTCGGGCACATTGAATGGGGTTCCTCCCAGAGACTACCCCAGCTGGAGCCATTGCACCAATCCCGTGGATCCGTGCCAATGACTCAAGGAGAAGATGACGCAAGAAGAATCAAGACAATTCAGGAAGACAACACAAGAGGATGACTCAGGGAAACGGCTAAAAAGGAAGAAAACGCCAATGGAAGATGACTCTAGAAGACAACTGGAGAAGACTCAAGACTGAGATTACTCAAGAAGGAGATTATTCAAGAAAACAACAACTGAAAGAAGACTCCAAAAGACAGCAACTCAAAAGGAAAGGTGCTCAAAAAGAAAACAACTCAACAAGATTCAAAACACTGATGACTCAGTCAGATGATTTAAGATGATGACTCGTCAACTTGAAAAAGACGACTCAAGTAGAAGTTGACTGAGAAAGACAACTCAAGAAGAAGAGGACTCAAAAATATCAAGAAGACTCCAAAAGATAAGGACTCAATAAGAAAGTCAAGGTGAGCGAGGTAATATCTTTAATTGGCCAAAGATATTACTCCACCCACCTTGGTCCTCTAATATCCTGGGACAGACACAGCTATAGCTACACTGCATACAATAATGACTCAATAAGACAGCTTAAGAAGATGACTCAAGGAAAGGATGGCTCAGAAAAACAACTCAAGAAGAGAATCCATCGCTGTTGACTCAAGACGACAACTCCAGAAAAGTATGGCTCAGAAAGACAACTCAAGAAGAGAATCCATCGCTGTTGACTCAAGACGACAATTCCAGAAAAGTATGGCTCAGAAAGACAACTCAAGAAGAGAATCCATCGCTGTTGACTCAAGACGACAACTCCAGAAAAGTATGGCTCAGAAAGACAACTCAAGAAGAGAATCCATCGCTGTTGACTCAAGACGACAACTCCAGAAAAGTATGGCTCAGAAAGACAACTCAAGAAGAGAATCCATCGCTGTTGACTCAAGACGACAACTCCAGAAAAGTATGGCTCAAAAAGACAACTCAAGAAGAGAATCCATCGCTGTTGAGTCAAGACGACAACTCCAGAAAAGTATGGCTCGAAAAGACAACTCAAGAAGAGAATCCATCGAGGTGACTCAAAGAGAGGTTGATTCTAGAAAACA
>NC_088807.1:24565598-24618970 GCF_011386835.1 Chrysemys picta bellii
TGGGTGTGGACCGAGTAAATTCAGAGTAAGGGCTGAGTAAACCCTGGGTGTGGACTGAGAACATTCAGAGTAAGGGCTGAGTAAACCCTGCATGTGGACCGAGTAAATTCAGGGTAAGGGCTGAAAAAACTCTCATGGCCTGTTGTAGACTACAAAGTTAGGTCGCCCTAACTGCATTGCTCAGGACTGTGAAAAAATTCAGACTTGTGTGTCGTAGTTAAGCCTATCTAAGCCCCAGTGTAGACACTGCTAAGTTGATGGAAAAATTTTTCCGTCAACGTAGCTATCACCTCTTGGAGAGGTGGATTTACTACAGCAACAGAAGAACCTCTTCTGATGCAGTAGTAAGTGTCTACTCTACAGCTTTCTAGAGTAGCCATACCCGTCATATGGCCTGAGTAAATCCTGTGTAAACCTTGAGTAAGGCCATGTCTACACTACTGGTGCTGCAGATGTGTTGCTATCGCTCCATAGTGTAGATGCTTCATAGTGACAGAAGAGGTTTTTCTGCTGATGTAGTTAGTCCAGGCGGTACTTGGTTTGACGAAAGTATTGTTCCGTCAACCTAGCCGCGTCTACACCTGGGCTTAGGTTGGCTTAACTACGGGGGTGTGAAATTTTCATGCCCCTGAGCGACAGCCCTAGGTCAATCTAGTTTTCAAGTGTAGACCAGGCCTAAGAGTAAGGACCAAATAAACCCTTAACGTGGTTCGAGTAAAATCAAAGGAAGGATTGAGTAAGCTCTGAGGATGGATGGTTTAGAATCAGAGTGACAACTAAGGCCTGGTCTACACCTAAAACTTAGGTCGACCTAGCTACGTCACTCGAGGGTGTGAAAAGTTCATACCCTGAGAGAGGTAGTTAACACACCACGAAGTCAACGGAAGAAATTCCTTCGACCTAGCTACTGCCTCTTGGAGAGGTAGGTTTGGAAAGGTAGAGCGTCTATGCTACAGAGGTGTAGCTGCAGCACTTCTAGTGTAGACACAGCTGAAGTAAACCCTGAGTAGGGACTGAGGAGCCATGTCTAACCTACCACGTTTTGCAGCATCGTTCTGCCGGCCGAACACCAGTGTAGCTCCAGAGATTTCAAGGCCAGAAGAGACTTTTGTGATCATCTTCTGACCTGCAGTGTAACACAGAGCAGAGAACTTCCCCCAAAATAATTCCTAGAGCAGATCTGCTAGAGAAACAGCCCATCCGGATTGAAAAAATGGCCAGTGATGGAGAATCATCCACACCCATTGGGAAATTGTCCCGATGGTTCATTTCCCTTCCCGTTAAAAATTTACGTCTTATCTCCCGTCTGAATTCGTCTAGCTTCAACTTCTAGCCATTGGATCGGGTTAGACCTTCCCCTGCTGGAACGAAGAGCCCGTTATCAAATATTTGTCCCCCACATCGGTCTTTATAGACTGGGATCCAGTCACCCCTTCACCTTCTCTTTGTTCAGCTAAATAGACCGAGCTCCTGGAGTCTCTCGCTCTCGGGCAGGGTTTCTAACCCGTTAATCATTCTCGTGGCTCTTCTCTGACCCTCCCCGACTGATCAACCACCTTCCTGAACTGTGGCCACCAGAACTGGATGCAAGATCCCAGCACCAGCTGCACCAGGGCCATATCCAGAGGCCAAATTGCCTCTCTGCTCCGACTCCAGATTCCCCTATTTACACATCCCAGGATGGCATTAGCTCTTTCAGCCCCAGTGTCACATTGGGAGCTCCCGTTTGGCTGATTTCCCCCCATCCTGAATCATTTTCAGGGTCCCAGCTTCCCAGGAGAGAGTCCCCCACCAATGTTCCTGTCAACATAGCTAATGTTGCTTGGGAAGTGGTGGCATATATTGGCAGAAAAACTCACTGGGGTGATGCTAGTGATGCCAGCAAAGCATTTACTGCATAGACAAGCCCTGACTAGGGCCAGAATAAACTCTCAGAAAGGGTTGAGGAAAAACAGAGTAACAGCTGAGTAAGGAGAGAGCAAACCTCTGAGTAAGGGACGAGTAAAGTCAGAACAAGTTGAGTGAAGGCCGGTGAAACTCTGAGTAAGCACAGAGTAAACCCTGGAGTGAATTCTCAATGGCCACTGAGTAAGCACAGAGTAAACCTGGAGTGAATTCTCAGTGACCACTGAGTAAGCACAGAGTAAACCTGGAGTGAATTCTCAGTGACCACTGAGTAAGCACAGAGTAAACCTGGAGTGAATTCTCAATGACCTCTGAGTAAGCATAGAGTAAACCTGGAGTGAATTCTCAACGATCACTGAGTAAGCACAGAGTAAACCTGGAGTGAATTCTCAACGACCTCTGAGTAAGCACAGAGTAAACCTGGAGTGAATTCTCAGTGACCACTGAGTAAGCACAGAGTAAACCTGGAGTGAATTCTCAATGACCTCTGAGTAAGCACAGAGTAAACCTGGAGTGAATTCTCAACAACCACTGAGTAAGCACAGAGTAAACCTGGAGTGAATTCTCAACGACCTCTGAGTAAGCACAGAGTAAACCTGGAGTGAATTCTCAACGACCTCTGAGGAAGGATTGAGTAACGCCTGAGTAAGTTGGGTAGGATGTAGCACCACCTCAGTGGTCGTTGAAAGCCACTGGACAGGTCTGAGTGTAACATCCATGTATCCACAATATATATTAAATTTAATGTACTATACTCCAGCAGAGACCGGAGATTTCTGTCGGTAGGACAGCGCTTGTAATGACAACCGAGGGGGCGACCAAAGACTTGGTCCACAGACCGGAGATCAGTGGACCTCAGAGAAACCAACCCGTGCGATAGTTTACGATCAGGAGTTTTGGCCGCAGGCTGTAACGGCGCCGGCCCCGACTTCGGGGAGTGGCAAGAAAGAGGCAGAGAGATTTGATGTCGTGCCAAAGTTGAAACGAAAACGTATCGACACGCTCACGGCGAACCGCGACGCGGCGAGCTCCCGGAATTGAATTGGGGACATGGCCTCTCAAGAGACACGCCACTACCCACAGGGACACACTCCCTCAAGGGATATGCCCCTTAGGGACACGCCCCCTCATTCCCCACAGGGACACGCCCCTCAACCCTGCAGAGACCCGCCTCCTCCCCTATCCCAGCCCTAGCCCTCCCCCCTTGCCCTTCGGCCCTACCTCTCCTGACCCCAGCCCCACCACGCCCCCCTTAGCCTGTCTAGGCCCTGGCGCAGGGCGGCCTTTATGTCCTGGTTGCGCAGACTGTAGATGAAGGGGTTGAGCGTGGGGGTGACCACGGTGTACATGACCGTGGCCAGCTTGTCCCTGTCCCCGGAGTAGCTGGAGAGGGGCCGGAAGTAGACGCTGATGGCCGTGCCATAGAAGAGCCCCACCACGGCCAGGTGGGCACCGCAGGTCTGGAAGGCCTTGCCGCGCCTCTCGGGCACCCGGAGCACGGCCCAGAGGATGCGGGCGTAGGAGAGGACGATGAGGAGGAAGGGCCCGATGATGAGGACGCCCCCCTCCAAGAAGCTGAGTAGCTCGTTGAGCCGCTTCCGGGAGCAGGCCAAGGCCAGCAAGGGCTGGAAGTCGCAGAAGAAATGCGGGAGGCGGGTGCGGCCGCAGAAGGAGAGCCGGGACATCAGCAGGGTGTGCAGCAGGGAGTGGATATGGGCCAGCATCCAGGAAGAGCCCACCAGCGCCTGGCGCCGCAGAGGGCTCATAAGGACGGCGTAGCGCAGGGGCCGGCAGATGGCCAGGTAGCGGTCCAAAGCCATGACACCCAGCAGAAAGTTCTCGGTGATGGCGAAGGCCACAAAGAAGTACATCTGCACCAGGCACCCGGTGTACGGGATGCCCTGGTGCCGGGCACGCAGGTTGGCTAGCATCTTGGGCATGGTGGTGGAGGTGAAGCAGACGTCCACCAGCGAGAGGTGGCTGAGGAAGAAATACATGGGGGAGCCGCGCAGGCGGGGGTCGGAGCGGGTCAGCAGCAGGATCAGTAGGTTGCCCAGTAGGTTGAGGAGGTACATGCAGAGGAAGAGGGAGAAGAGGAGCTGCTCCTGGCCGGGGTGGCTGGAAAGCCCCAGCAGGAGGAAGTGAGGGTGGACGCTGCCGTTGGTGCTGTCCATGGGCCTGAGTGGGGAAAGAGATGGGGATACGGCTGAGAGTTTGGGTGATGGATGAAAGGAGATCCATCCATTTGTCTAGCCAGCCACCCATCTGTTCATCCATCCATCCATCCACTAATCTATACACAAATCCCTCCATCCATCTGTCCACTAATCACCCCATCCATCCATCCATCCATGGATCACCCTGTCCGTCCATCAATCTATCTATTCACCCATCCACTGTTCACACTACCTATCCATCCATCCACTCTTCACACTACCAATCCGTCCATCCATCTATTCACCCATCCACTCTTCACACTACGCATCTGTCCATCCATCCATCCATCCATCCACCCACTCTTCACACTACCCATCTGTCCATCCATCCATCCACCCATTCATGGATCACCCTGTCCGTCCATCAATCTATCTATTCACCCATCCACTGTTCACACTACCTATCCATCCATCCACTCTTCACACTACCCATCTGTCCATCCAGCTATTCACTCATCACTCTTCACACTACCCATCCGTCCATCCATCTATTCACCCATCCACTCTTCACACTACGCATCTGTCCATCCATCCATCCATCCACCCATCCATCCACTCTTCACACTGCCCATCTGTCCATCCATCCACTCTTCACACTATCCATCCATCCATCCATCCATCCATCCATCCATCCACTAATCACGCCATCCATCCATCCATCCATCCATCCATCCATCCATCCATCCATCCAGTAATCACGCCATCCATCCATCCATCCATCCATCCATCCATCCATCCATCCACTAATCGTCCCATCCAGCCATCCATTAAATGTAGACATTTCTAAATCAGCAGGTCCAGATAACTTCCAACCCAGAGTTTTAAAAGAGGCAACTGAGGCGTTCCCTGGGCCGTTCATGCTGATTTTTAATAAGTCTTGGCACGTTCGGGAAATTCCAGGGGACTGGAAGAAAGCCAGTGTTGTGCCAATCTGTAAAAAAGGCAAATGGGGTGACCCGGGTAATTGTAGGTCTGTAAGTTGGACATTGATCCAGGGCAGGATAGTTGAGCAACCGATACCGGACTCGATTAATAAAGAATTAAAGGAGGGTGATGTAACTAATGCCAGTCAACATGGGCTTCTGAATAATAGAGCTTGTCAGACTAACGCAGTCTCTTTTGTGATGAGATTACAGGTTTGGTTGCTAAAGGTAATAGTGTGATAGCATCGATGTAGAGCTTTGTAAGGTGTTTGACCTGGTACCGCATGACGTTTAGATTAAAAAACTAGAAGGATATAAAGTTAACTTGCTCGGCCTCCATTAAATGGCTTGTAACTGGCTAACTGGTAGATGTATCTGTCAACGGAGACTCCTCATCGGGCGAGTGGCTTTCCAGGGGAGCCTGCAGGGACTGTGGCTTGTCCCGACGCGAGTTAACATCTTGATCAGTGAGCTGGAGGAAAGCAAAATCCTCCTGGATGAAGTTTGAAGATGACACAATGTAATGGGAAGGAGGACGGCTCAGTGATACAGAGCTACCTAGATCACTTGGTAAACTGGGTGCATGCAAAGAATATGGCGACATGTAAATGGAACAAGGTCGGCCGTCTCTCTCCTGGGAAGCAGCAACTCAGAAAGAGCATTGGGAGGGTGTGGGGGGGATAATCAGCTGAACGCACAAGCTCCCACTGGCAGCCAATTCCCCCCTCCCCCCCAGCACCTCCCGCCCGCCTGATGCCCTGCACCAGATCAGCGCCTCCCCTTCCCTCCCTCCCAGCGCCTACCACCCGCCTGATGCCCTGCACCAGATCAGCGCCTCCCCTTCCCTCCCTCCCAGCGCCTACCGCCTGCTCCAATCAGCTGTTTTGTGGCATGCAGGAGGCTCTGGGAGGCAGTGGGAGGAGTGGGGGTGGGGCACGCTGGGGGAAGGGGGTGGAACTGGGTGAGAAGACGTGGGGCAGGGGTGGGGGCTTGAGGGAAGGGATGGGGTGAGGGCAGGGCCTGGGTTGGAGCGGAGGGTTGAGCACCCCCCGGTCCCGGAAGAACCCGGTGCCTATGTAAACAGGAGAATTTTGAGTAGGTGCCGAGAAGTGATTTGAGCTCTCGATTTGGCCCTGGTGCGACCGCTGCTGGGATCCTGATTCCGGTTCTGATGCCCACAGTTCCAGAAGGACCTTGATAAATCGGAGAGGGCTCAGAGCAGAGCCCCAGAAATGCTGACGTGATTAGCAAACCTGCCTTCGAGTGAGAAACGCCAGGAGTTCGGTCTAGTTAGTGCAGCAGAGACGGTGAAGGGGTGACTTGCTCCCAGGCTAGAAGTACCAACGTGGGGAGCAAATATTTACGAATGGGCCAGGCAGTCCAGCGCGGGAACGGGGAACCCCGTCCTGTGGCTGGAAGGGGAAGCTGGACAAGCGGAGAATGGAAATAAATCATGAATTGTGAAGAGTGAGGGTAACTTTCCCCAGCGGCTTCGCCATCACTGGCCATTTGGAAATCAAGATGGGATGTTTTTCTCAAAGCTCTGCCCTGGGAATTACGGTGGGGACGGGCTCTGGCCTGGGCTGTACAGGTGGCAGACTAGGTGCGCACAACGGTCCCCTCTGGTCGTGGAATCTAGGAAATTAGGAATCCATTCCCCCCATTCCTCCCCTAATCTACAAACAAACCATCCATCTCTCCATCCCTCCATCCATCTAAATACTACATCCAGCCAGCAAGCCAGCCAGCCATCCCTCCATCCATCTAAATACTCCATCTATCCCTCCCTCCATCCATCCATCTAAATACTCCATCCCTCCATCCATCCAGCCATCCCTCCATCCATCTAAATACTCCATCCCTCCATCCATCCATCTATATACTCCATCCATCCCTCCATCCATACATCCATCCATTTAAATACTCCATCCATCCTTCCATACATACATACATCTAAATATTCCATCCCTCCATCCCTCCATCCATCTATATACTCCATCCATCCCTCCATCCATCTATATACTCCATCCATCCCTCCATCCCTCCATCCATCTAAATACTCCATCCATCCCTCCCTCCCTCCATCCATCCATCTAAATACTCCATCCCTCCAGCCAGGCAGCCATCCCTCCATCCATCTAAATACTCCATCCATCCCTCCATCCATCTATATACTCCATCCATCCCTCCATCCATACATCCATCCATTTAAATACTCCATCCATCCTTCCATACATACATACATCTAAATACTCCATCCCTCCATCCCTCCAGCCAGCCAGCCATCCCTCCATCCATCTATATACTCCATCCATCCCTCCATCCCTCCATCCCTCCATCCATCTAAATACTCCATCCATCCCTCCCTCCCTCCATCCATCCATCTAAATACTCCATCCCTCCAGCCAGGCAGCCATCCCTCCATCCATCTAAATACTCCATCCATGCCTCCATCCATCCCTCCATCCAGCCATCTAGCCATCTAATTACTACATCCATCCATCCAGCCATCCCTCCATCCATCTAAATACTCCAGCCAGCCAGCCATCTAAATACTACATCCATCCATCCATCCCTCCATCCATCCATTCCTCCATCCATTCCGCCATCTAGCCATCTAAATATTACATCCATCCATCCATCTAAATACTCCATCCATCCAACCAGCCAGCCATCTAGCCATCTAAATATTACATCCATTCATCCATCCATCTAAATACTCCATCCATCCACACACTTACACACCCAGCCCTCCATCCATCCATCCATCTAGCCATCTAAATACCCCATCCATCCCTTCAGTGAGTGATAGAGACTGAGATCAGGGCCCTGTCGCGCCGGGTGCTGCCCAGACACACAGAGAGAGACAATCCCTCCTTCAAAGCACTGACAATCCAATTCGACATTGGGTGGCGCGGGGAAAAGAGGCACAAAGAGCAGAAGTGGGTTTGCTTAGGTCACACAGCAGGTCAGTGACAGAGCTGGGGAGAGAACCCAGGAGTCCTGACTCCCAGCCCTCCCCCCACTACTGGCAGCACGAGCCTAACAATGTGACCAAGCGGGGGCGGGGGGGTGACATCTCCGATGACTCAGTGTCCACGGCTGGGGGCTGGGTCCTGGTTCCCCAAGCCTAGGGGGCTGGCGTGGGGTTGGCTCAGCCGGTTGGAGCTGTGGGGAACCGACGGTTGGCTCCAGGCTGGTTCCCTGTCACACTAACTTGGAATCGTCTGGAGATGAGATTCCAAGTCCCGTTGCTCCAGGGGACGGCGCTGATGTCCGGGACTTAGACGTCTGTGAGGCCTTTGACTTGGTCCCGTGATTAAAAAAACCTAGAAGGATATGAAATGAACACCCCCCCCACACACACACCCCGTTCAATGGGTTTAAAAACTGGCTAACTGATAGATCTCAAAATGTGACTGTCGACAGGAATCATTGTCGCATGGGCGTTTCCAGCAGGCAGGTCTCGGCCCAGGGATGCTGGAAAAGTTTTGAGGGTCATGGGGGACAATCAGCCGAACGGGAGATCACAGAGCTAATGCCATCCTGGGAGGTATAACTGGGAGAATTGCGAGTCGGAGCAGAGAGATTTGACCTCTGGCTTTGGCCCTGGTGCGACCGCTGCTGGGATCCTGCCTCCGTTTCCGGTGGCCACCTTTCAAGACGGATGTTGATCAGTCGGGGAGGGGTCAGAGAAGAGCCATGAGGATGATTAAAGGGTTAGAAACCGGCCTGAGCACGAGAGACGCTGTTGAGCTGAACAAAGAGACGGCGAAGAGGTGACTGGATCCCACCTGTACATACCGACGTGGGGAACAACGATTTAATAGTGACCGCTGAGCCCGATCCAACCGGCTGAAAGTTACATCTGGACACGTTCAGACGGGACGTAAGGCATCAATCATTAGCAGTGAGTGGCACGAGCCCTTGGGAGAATTTCACCCGGCGCGGTGGGTTCTCCATCACTGGCTGTTTTTCAGTCGAGCTGGGCTAGTTTTCTCCGGGAGATTGTGGGGGACATTCTCTGGCCGGTGTGAACCCTGAAATCTGCTAAAGGGGACTCTCTCTCTCTCTCTTTCTCTCTCCCAGGGGCCTGTACTGGGACCAGCGCTGGTCTACATACTCATAAATGATCTGGAAAAAGGGGTAGACAGGGAGGTGGCAAAATGTGCAGATGACACAAAACTACTCAAGATAGTTCAGTCCCAGGCAGACTGCGAAGAGCTACAAAGGGATCTCACCAAACTGGGTGACTGGGCAACAAAATGACAGATTAAATGCAATGTTGATAAATGCAAAGTAATGCACATTGGAAAACAGAATCCCAACTCTACGTATACAGTGATGGGGTCTAAATTAACTGTTACCACTCGAGAAAGATCTTGGCGTCGTTGTGGAGAGTTCTGTGAAAACATCCACTCAATGTGCAGCGGCCGTGAAAAAAGCACACAGAATGGTGGGAGTCATTAAGAAAGGGATCGATAATAAGACAGAAAATATCATATTTGCCTCTATATCAATCCATGGTACGCCCACACCGTGAATACTGCGTGCAGATGTGGTCGCCCCATCTCAGAAAAGATAGATTGGAATTGGAAAAGGTTCAGAAAAGGGCAACAAAAATGACTAGGGGTCTGGAACGGCTTCCGTATGAGGAGAGATTAATAAGACTGGGACTTTTCAGCTTGGAAAAGAGATGACTAAGGGGAGATATGATTGAGGTCTATAAAATCATGACTGGGGTGGAGAAAGTAAATCAGGATGTGTTATTTACTCCTTCTCAGAACACAAGAACTAGGGGCCACCACATGAAATTAAGAGGCAGCCGGTTTAAAACAAAGAAAAGGAAGTATTTCTTCACACAACGCACAGTCAACCTGTGGAACTCCTTGCCAGAGGATGTTGGGAAGGCCCAGACCATAACAGGGTTCAAAAAAGAACTAAATCAGTTCAAGGAGGATAGGTCCATCAATGGCTATTAGCCAGGCTGGGCAGGGATGGTGGCCCCAGCCTCTGTTTGTCAGAAGCTGGGAATGGTCGACAGGGATGGATCACTTGATGATTCCCTGTTCTGTTCATTCCCTCTGGGGCACCTGGCATTAGCCACTGTGGGAAGACAGGACTCTGGGCTGGATGGACCTTTGCTCTGACCCAGTCTGGCCGTTCTTATGTTCTTATGGCTTGGGGCCAGTTGGTCTCCGGATTCTCAGCCAGGAGCCCCTCCCCGGAGTCACGCAGAAGGACAGAGAGAGACAGGCCGACGCCAGGATGCCAGTGATCGGGGCCCTTGGCTGGGATGCTGATGGCCTGTTTTCCGATCTCCCCAGCCATCGCTCCTGAACCGGGGTCTCTGCTCAGGTTCGAACCACCTCCTGGGGTGGTGCCCTCCCCCACGGACTGTCTACAGGGTTGTGACGTGGTGGGAACGGTTTGTAATAGCATTGGGTTGTTGCTGCCTCGGTTTCCCTCTGAGTGTTGCGTTGCTGGCCAGCGGACGAAGGGGGGGAAGGGTTAAGTCTGCCCCGGGTTGGTGCGGGAGCCAGGAGCGGGGGCTGGGCAGAGGCTGGGATGGACGACGAGGACCAAGAGACACGGGGGGGGGATGTCACTGCAAATCCTGGGGTGCCTGCGTCCCTGAAGGGGGGGTACCCAGCTCTACCAGGGGAGCTGCTGGGGTGAAGCAGGAGGCCCGGAGCCCGGGGGCTCAGTCTCCGAGGCAGGGAGGCCGCGGGGCCGACCCTGAAGGCGGAGTGGGCCCCATGTGGGGGACTGGCACCTCGCTGGGGGTTCGGCCGAGAGGCTGTGGAGTTGGAGCATCTGGCCTGGGGACGGGGGGGCTCGGGCTGGCCAGGGTGTGGGGCTGCCAATGGGGGTCAGGTCAGCAGCTGAGCCGAGGTCTGGAAAAATGCCAGGAGCAGCTCAGTGTTGGACTCTGGCAACCTGTCCCGGGCTCTTGGTGTGGGGGGGGGGGGAGTGGGGTCTAGTGGTTAGAGCAGGGGGGGGCTGGGAGCCAGGACTCCTGGGTTCTCTCCCTGGCTCTGGGAGGGGAGAGGGGTCTAGTGGTTAGAGCAGGGGGGGCTGGGAGCCAGGACTCCTGGGTTCTCTCCCCAGCTCTGAGAGGGGAGTGGGGTCTAGTGGTTAGAGTGGGGGGGGGCTGGGAGCCAAGATTCCTGGGCTCACAAATCTAAGTGATTTGGCAACAAAACGGCAAATGAAATTTAATGTGGATAAATGTAAAGTAATGCACCTTGCAAAAAAATAACCCCAACTCTACATACAATATGATGGGGGCTAATTTAGCTACAACGAATCAGGAAAAAGATCTTGGCGTCATCGTGGATAGTTCTCTGAAGACGTCCACGCAGTGTGCAGCGGCGGTCAAAAAAGCAAACAGGACGTTAGGAATCATTAAAAAAGGGATAGAGAGTAAGATGGAGAATATCTTATTGCCCTTATATAAATCCATGGTACACCCACATCTTGAATACTGCATACAGATGTGTGGTTTCCTCATCTCAAAAAAGATATACTGGCACTAGAAAAGGTTCAGAGAAAGGCAACTAAAATGATCAGGGGGTTGGAAGGGGTCCCATATGAGGAGAGATTAAAGAGACTAGGACTTCTCAGCTTGGAAAAGAGGAGACTAAGGGGGGATATGATAGAGGTCTATAAAATCATGAGTGATGTGGAGAAAGTGACTAAGGAAAAGTTATTTACTTGTTCCCATAATATAAGAACTAGGGGTCACCAAATGAAATTAATGGGTGGCAGGTTTCAAACAAATAAAAGGAAGTTCTTTTTCACACAACGCACAGTCCACCTGTGGAACTCCTTGCCTGAGGAGGTTATGAAGACTAGGACTATAACAGGGTTTAAAAGAGAACTGGATAAATTCATGGTGGTTAAGTCCATTAATGGCTATTAGCCAGGCTGGGTAAGGAATGGTGTCCCCAGCCTCTGTTTGTCAGAGGATGGAGATGGACGGCAGGAGAGAGATCACTTGATCATTACCTGTTAAGTTCACTCCCTCTGGGGCATCTGGCATTGGCCACTGTCGGCAGACAGGATACTGGGCTGGATGGACCTTTGGTCTGACCCAGTCTGGCCGTTCTTATGTTCTTATGGCTCTCTGCTCAGCTCTGGGAGGGGAGGGGGGTCTGGCGGTTAGAGCAGGGGGGGCTGGGAACCAGGACTCTTGAGTTCTCTCCCCAGCTCTGGGAGGGGAGTGGGGTCTAGTGGTTAGAGCGGGGGAAGGCCGGGAGTCAATGTCATAGTGGAGTGACTCACAGCTGATGCCGGGAGAAGGACCCTCCGTGCTGATACGAAGCCCCCTGCCCCCGACCCTCCGCTTACCTGATTTCAGAGTCTCCGCTGCATGAGGGGCTCGGCCAGTGTTCTCGGGGCAGGGAAGTCGCGTTGGGGGGGATCACTGGGGCCCGGATCCCAGATGGGTTTGTCCCTCACCCTGCAGAGGAGGAAAGAGCCAGGCTGGGTGGCCGGTGGGGGTATTTCACTCCCTTCCAGCCCCTCCCAAAGCCAGGCAGACAGGTCCTGATTGGTTCCTTGGGAGCCCCTTGTTCCCCTGCTGGGGAAGCCTTAATGAGGTCCCAGGAGGGGCTGGAGTCCTCTCCCGCCCACTTCCCAGCAGCCCCGGACCCCGGCACTGCCAGCCCACCCACCTCTGCCCCAGGATGTTCCCTCAATGGGCTCCCAGCGTCAACCCAGAAGCCCCCAAACCTCCGAGGTTGGCAGAAGATGCCAAGAGCCTTAGTTTCTGAATCCTCATTCACATCAGGGTCCATTCTGGGTGTTAGGCTCCAAGCCTTGGAGGGCAGCCCCATGTACCAATCTCAATGCTCTTGCCTCCTCCAGGTAAGTCTACATTTCGAGCTGGAGAGACACACCCATCCCAGCCCTCCTCAAACTGGCACTCACAGTGCCAGGTCCAAGTGTGGTTCCCCTCCTGAGTCATTGTGCATCTCCTGACCTGTCCTCGGCGCCAGAGCTCAAGGTGCTAGGTCCTTCAAGCTCCATGTTCTAGATTCCCCAATGCTGGATTACTTTCCATTGAATAAACGGGCCCAGAAATGTGACCCTGTTAAAATTCCTTTTAATCTTTTATGGAAGGTACATGTTCCAGGTTCTAGGTCCCTGACAAGGTTCCAGGTCCCTCAAGCCCCAAGTTCTAGATCCCCAATGCTGGATTAATTTCCATGGAATAAACGGGCCCAGAGATGTGACCCTGTCACTGTCCCACATTAAATGGTGTTAAACAAAGTTCAGAGCCATCAGCCTGCCTAACCCCATGGCAAACACCCCATTAAAAATCCTGTTCACCTTTCATGGAGAGAAGGCAAAGCAGTTAAGCATTGGAAATGTAAGACAAATGCACATGAAACGCAGAAGGAGAGATCAGCAACGAAAGACAACTGCACTTCTATCTCTGCTGTTGATTTTTTATTTGCAATCTCACCGCTAGAGAATCGCGGGCCTGGCAGGTGTTTTCAGGCATTGTGGCCAGTTCTCAGAAAACATCCGCTCGATGCGGCAAGATTAAACAGAGGAGGACTGTTCAGCTTGGAAAAGAGATGATTGAGAGGGGGAGATGATAGAGGTCTAGAAAAATCATGAATGAGGAGGAGAAAGTCAATCAGGACGTGTTATTTACCCCTTCCCATAACACAAAAGCTGGGGTCACCCAATGAAATTAACAGGCAGCAGGTTTAAAACAAACAGAAGAAAGTATTTCTTCACACAACGCACCGTCAACCTGTGGAACTCCTTGCCAGGGGATGTTGTGAAGGTCAAAAGTAGAACTGGGTTACAAAAAGAATGAGATAAGTTCTTGGAGGGTAGATCTATCAATGGCGATTAGCCAAGATGGTCAGGGACGTAACCTCACGCTCAGGGTGTCCCTAAACGTCCGATGGCCGGAAGCTGGGAGTGGACAACAAGGGATGGATCTCGCAATAACCGCCCTGGTCTGTTCATTCCCCTGAAGCATCTGGCACCGGCCACTGTCGGAAGTCAGGATACTGGGCTGGATGGACCATTGGCATGACCCAGTTTGGCCGTTCTTATACAGCTACTCCGAGACCTGGCCAACTTGTACCAGCACGGGGCTGTTTTAGGCATTGCTTGTCTCTCTGGTTATGGGCTCACAGCCGTGTTGCAAAATATATGTCTTGCCTGGCTAAGTGAGACTCTTAGGTTATGTCTACGCCGGAGCTGGGTCTCCCAGACCAGCAGGAGGTTGAACCCCCCACAATATAAGCAGTTAAACCAACTGATTGTATCCAATGTGATTGTCCTGTCAAAATATACCCAGCGAGGTCTTTTATGAAAGTTTGCAATGCACGGACCTCAGCGAAGCAGGACTGTTCCAGTTCTGAGCGTCACACTGTCAGGGAGATGTGGACAAACTGGAGAGAGTCCAGAGGAGAGCAACAAAAATGATGCAAGGTGGAGCAAACATGGCCTAGGCAGAAAGGTTTAAAAAACAACAACGGAACATGTTTATTCTGGAGAAAAGACGGCGGGGGGACCTGATAGCAGCCTGCAAATCTGTTCTAAAGAAGCCAGGGATCGATTGTTCTCTGTGTCTCCTGAATTTTGGACAAGAAGCAATGGGCTTCATCTGCAGCAAGGGAGATAGAGGTTAGATCTTAGGTCTGGTCTATGCTAAGGAGATAGATCGACGCACGGCAGCTCATGTTGACCTAACCATGGACGTGTCTACACTTAAATTTTGCTCCTGTCGATGTAACTGCTCCGCCATGCTGACTTAACAACTCCACCCACACACGTGGCGTAGAGTCATGATTGGTGGCGTTAGGTCGGCGCAGGGTCGGTGACGATGCGGCGTCCAGGAGCGGTCCCACAACGTCCCACCCTGCAGTACAATCGATATAAGCGCTCTGGCTGACAATGCGCCCTGCTGACACCAGAAGCCCCGTGTGGACTCGTACGAGCAATGGAATTACTGTGACAGCTGGATGTCGCCGTGAGTTAGGGCGAGTTAATTTGGAAGTGTAGACATGGCCTTAGGAAAAACTAGTTCAGCTCCAGAACCGGCTCCCAAGGGGGGCTGTGGGATCCCCATCGTTGGAGGTTTTTAAGAGCGGATTGGCTGTATTAGTAGGAGTGTTGCCAGCAGATCGAGGGACGTGATTATTCCCCTCTGTTCGGCACTGGTGAGGCCACATCTGGAGTATTGCGTCCAGTTGTGGGCCCCCCACTACAGAAGGGATGTGGACAAATTGGAGAGAGTCCAGCGGAGGGCAACGAAAATGATTAGGGGGCTGGAGCACATGACTTATGAGGTGAGGCTGAGGGAACTGGGCTTGTTTAGTCTGCAGAAGAGAAGACTGAGGGGGGATTTGATAGCTGCTTTCAACTACCTGAACGGGGGGTCAAAGAGGATGGAGCTCGGCTGTTCTCAGTGGTGGCAGATGACAGAACAAGGAGTAACGGTCTCAAGTTGCAGTGGGGGAGGTCTAGGTTCAATCTGAGGAAACACTATGTCACTAGGAGGGTGGTGAAGCACTGGAATGGGTTCCCTGGGGAGGTGGTGGAATCTCCTTCCTTAGAGGTTTTTAAGGTCCGGCTTGACAAAGCCCTGGCTGGGATGATTTAGTTGGGGTTGGTCCTGCGTTGAGCAGGGGGTTGGACTAGATACCTCCTGAGGTCCCTTCCAACCCTGATAATCTATGAATCTATGACTCTCCGTTCAGAAGACAAGCACAGCAGTGAAAGACCTTGAGTGTCTCTCTGCGTTCTCCTGATGTAACAGACTAATTCTTTCACCTAGCCATAACAGCACCCAGCCCTCCGTCCGATCGATGCTGGGATCGCTCGTTGACATTGCAATCTTGGGTCGCTGCTGGCAGCACCGGATGCAGATAGACTTCTGTTTTGGGACACACACAATACACAATTCCAGTTGAGAGCGTGGATTGAAAGTGGATTAGATAAACCGCATTATATCCCCCATGTGGACCCTCCCATTCAGAATGAACGCGGCCTTCGTTCAGTTGAGAAGAGACATTTTAATTCAGATTTAATGTGGTTTAGCTTAATTCCATTAATTAACTGAATTACACTCAACAGGATTAAGGCCACTTTAGTTCCGAACCAGGGGCTCTCTATAGAGGAGATTAAGCTGGTTTAAATAATTCAATTACAAGGATTTTGTATACTATGTCCTGAGTGTCCCCATGTAGACAAGCACTAAGACGACTACTCAGGGGTTTAGCGGGGTTCCTAAACCATGGCCTCCCGGGTGATATGGGGTGAGGGCTTCTGGATCCATGGCCCCTCCAAGTGACCTGGGGCAGGGGTGTCGGGATCTGTACATCCATCAAATTTTTTCCGCTCACACCAACTTCTGGACTTTTTCTCTCCTCCCCTGAGTCCGAAGTTTTCTCATTTGCTCCTTGGTTGTGGCTCTGGCTAATTAATCATGGGAGAGTCGGGGTGAGGATCGGGCACCACGGGGACCTAGCACTGATTGGGTTCATTAACGCAGGCCCCATGGGGTTCGTTAGCGCTATTCGCCCCCGGGACGAGCGTCCGCAGTCTCAGTGCGGTCTCGGTGTAGCTAATTCTGCTTTTAGTTAGGGGGCGAGTTTCGAGGGGCAGCGGGAGCGGGGGGCTCTCTGAAGGGCTGGGCATGGGAGTTGGGGTGCTTACCCCCAGGCTCCCCCTTCGTCCCCTGCACACTGAATTGTCCGTAGCAGAGCCGGTGCCCCCTAGAGGGGAAAGACCCCACATCCCATTCCGTGTCCCCCTGAGCCAGCCAGTCTCCCCCCATCCTGGGGCCAGATCAGCACCCCCTAGAGGGGAAATACCCCATGTCCCATTCCCTGCCCCCAACTGTGCCAGCTGCATTTCCCAGGTCTCGCCATCCTGCAATCAGGGCTGAATTCAACAAACGCGTGGACGAGGATGATCCAGTGGATACGGTGTCCTTGGACTTTCAGAGAGTCTTTGACAAGGTCCCTCACCAAAGGCTCTTACACAAAGTGAGCTGTCACGGGATACGAGGGAAGGTCCCCTCATGGATCGGTAACTGGTTAAAAGACAGGAAACAAAGGGAAGGAATAAATGGTCAGTTTTCAGAATGGAGAGAGGTAAATAGTGGTGTCCCCCAGGGGTCTGTTCTGGGTCCAGTCCTATTCAACACATTCATAAACGATCTGGAAAAAGGGGTAAACAGGGAGGTGGCAAAATTTGCAGATGATACAAAACTGCTCAAGATAGTTCAGTCCCAGGCAGACTGCGAAGAGTTACAAAGGGATCTCACAAAACTGGGTGACTAGGCAAGAAAATGGCAGATGAAATTCACCGTTGATAAATGCAAAGTGATGCACATTGGAAAACAGAATCCCAACTATACGTATACAATGATGGGGTCTAACTTAGCTGTTACCACTCGAGAAAGATCTTGGCGTCATTGTGGAGAGTTCTGTGAAAACATCCACTCAATGCGCAGCGGTGTCAAAAAAGCGTGTTGGGAACCCTTAAGAAAGGGAGAGATAAGATAGGAAATATCCTATTGCCTCTATATCAATCCATGGTTCGCCCACACGTTGAGTACTGCGGGCGGATGTGGTCGCCCCATCTCAAAAAAGATAGATTGGAATTGGAAAAGGTTCAGAAAAGGGCAACAAAAATTATTAGGGGTCTGGAACGGCTGCTGTATGAGGAGAGAGTAAGAAGACTGGGACAGTTCAGCTTGGAAAAGCGACGACTAAGGGGGGATATGAGCGAGGTCTATAAAATCACGACTGGGGTGGGGAAGGTAAATAAGAACGTGTTATTTACTCCTGCCCATAACACAAAAACTGGGGTGACCCGATGAAATTAATAGGCAGCAGGTTTCAAACGGACGGAAGGAAGGACTTCTTCACCCAGCAGCCAGTCAACCTGTGGAACTCCTCGCCAGGGGATGTTGTGAAGGCCAAAAGTCGAACTGGGTTCATAAAAAGAATGAGAGATGTTCCTGGAGGACAGGTCCATGGACGGCGATTAGCCTAGATGGGCAGGGAGGCAACCCCATGCTCTGGGTGTCTCTAAACGTCCGATGGCCAGGAGCTGGGACTGGCCGACACAGTGGATGGGTCACTTGATATTTGCCCCGTTCTGGTCATTCCCTCTGAAGCACCTGGCACCGGCTACTGTCTGAGACAGGACCCTGAGCTAGACGGACCCTATACGGCCGTTCTTACGTTCTGATTATTTTCTGAGCACGACGTTCTGTGTCGGCCCCTCCTGTAGCTGGCGAATGCCAGGGGAGCCCCGTGGCTTGTGCATCTTCCAATGGGCGCCCCACCCCCAGAAACCCCCAAGCCTGGGTGCTGCTGTATCCCATGGGGTTCCCCTTCCCCCTCCATTGGGATCCCAAGTCCCCGATTCAAGGGGGAACAGAGAACACAATGGGGGCTGGGGGGGGGGGCTGTAGGAGACTCACCCTTTTTCCTAATCTCTCACCTCAACCTCCCATGCCGAGCCTTCAGCCCGTCCCGGCTTGTCCTGCCTTCAGCAGACGCGGAGAGCAAGTGATCAGAACAGCCCAGGACAGATCTCTCTGGTCCCCTGTCAGGCTTTTTCCCAGACCAAGTGGGCCCAGTTTTTTAACCTTTTCCCACCAGGCAGACTTTCTAAACCATGGCTCATTTTGCCTGGACGCTCTCCGGTTTGTCATCATCTTTCCTGAAGCGCGGGGCCCCCAGAATTGGACACATAAACTCCCCCTGGGGCCTCCCCAGTGCCGAGCTGAGCAGGACGGCGTAGGAGCCTCCTTTGATATCCCCCAGAACTAGATTCGCTTCTTCCGCAGCTGCGCCCCGCTGTCGGCTCAGATCCGATTTGTCCCCCGCGGGAACCCCCCATCCCCGTCGGCCACACGGCCAGCAGCTGCGTGTTTGCTTTTTCCTTCCTCGGAGGGGTACGCTGCGCTCGGTCCTTGTCCGATTTCCCCTGCTCGATTTCAGAGCCGTTCTCCGATTCGCCCCGGTCGTTTTCAACCCGAACCCCGGCCCCAAGAGCGCCGGCCGCCCCTCCCCGCGGGGAGTCACCTGCAGGGGTTCGGAGCCGGCTCTCAGTTAGGAAGTTTTTCCTAATGCCCATCCTGCAATTTAAGCCCATTGCTTCTTGTCCTATCCTCAGACGTTAAAGAGAACAATTTTTCTCCTTCTTGTAACCATGTTTTATGTACTTGGAAACTGTTCTCCCGTCCCCTCTCCGGCTTCTCTTCTCCACACTAAACAAACCCCGTTTTTTCAATCTTCCCCATAGCTCATGTTTTCTAGATTTTTCATCATGTTTGTTGCTCGTCTCTGGGCTTTCTCCAATTTGTCCCCATCTCTCCTGCAACGCGGCGCCCAGAACTGGACCCAACCCTCCAGCTGAGACTGTATCAGGGCAGAAGAATCACTTCTCGTGGCTGGCTTACAACGCTCCTGCTGATACAGCCCAGAACGACGACGGCTTTTTTTGCAACGGCGGCACACTGTTGACTCATATTTTAGCTTGTGATCCACTCTGACCCCGCAGACCCGTTTCCACCGGACTCCTTCCTAAGCAGTCGTTTCCCTTTGCGTGTGTGCAACGGATTGGTCCTTCCGAAGTGGAGCACTTTGCATTTGTCCTGATTGAATTTCATCCGATTTTCTTCAGACCATTTCTCCAGATCATTTTGAATTTTAATCCTATCCATCAAAACACTTGCAGCCCCTCATAAGAACATAAGAACGGCCAGACTGGGTCAGACCAAAGGGCCATCTAGACCAATGTCCTGTCTACCAATGCCAGGTGCCCCAGAGGGAGTGAACAGAACAGGGAATCCTCAAGCGATCAACTCATGTTGAGTTGTTTGCTCTAGCTCCCTCCCAGAGCCCTGCTTTCCGGGATCCAGCCCCCATTGTGTAGGTCTGGCCTGACCTCCGAGTTCCTAGATGGCAAACCCTGCATTCGGCTGGATTAAAATGCGCCTAGCTCTGGGGAGTGTCCCATTAGCAGTTTGAGAGCCCTGCTGGGACGCTCACTATGTTCTGGGTCTTACAAGACAGTCGCAGCCGCTGTGTGTATCAGCGGCCGGCATTGTGCCTGGGGGATGTTTAGGAAAGATCTTTGCACCGTGGGGTGAGCGAAGAGTTTGGCAGGACAGCGGCCAGGGGAGAAACAAACCCGGTTTGGGAGTGGGGATTGCACAAATGTTTTTCCTGTGGAGGACAACCCAAAATCAAGCTTCTTGGCCAGGTGAGGAACAGCGGCACGTAACGCCACACAGGGATGGCTGGTCCAGCGGTGAGATTCAGCCACCTCTGGGGCAGGACAGCCAGGGAATAGCTACATCGAACACTGCATGGGGATGGCTTGCCCGGTGGTGAGATGCAGCCACCTCTGGGGTGGGGCAGCTGGGAACAGCCGCACATAACGCCCCACTCCCTGTCGCACGGCATCGCCCACCGCCCGGCCCTGCCAGGGGAGAGCGCCCCCAGCTGGACACTCCACACCAATGCCTGCAGCACAGCCTCTGAGCCCCAAGCTTTTGACATGGGGCAGGAGAAATAACGCTGCGTTTTCCACCCTGCCTAGGACGGGCCCCTTCGCTCCCCTAATTGCCAGCGTGCGTTAATTGCTTCTCCTGTGCATCGTTAACCTCCCGGCAGCCTGGGAAGGGGGGGCCACCCCTCCACAGTGCCAGGGGGCCCAGCTGTCCACACCCCTTCCCCCGCCTCCCCCATTTATACCCCTCTGCGAGGTGCCAGAGCGGGACCTGCCACCCTTCACTTCGAACGGGGAGGCGTTCAAATCCCCACGTCCGGCCTCGTCTCCGGCTGTCCTTTCCGAGGCCTTGCAAGCGGCGGGAGGCATTTCTCCATGAAGGGATCTGGTGTGGAGCAGGCAGGTCAGTGGTACCACCTTGCCAGTCAGAGCCAGGGCGGGTAATGCAGTGCGTGCCGGGGTGGGGGTATGGCCCAGAGGTTCCTTAAGAGCTGAGCCGGGGGGGAAACCGATTTCCCGCGCCTTCGGCCGGACCTAAGAAAGCCGCGGGGTTTCCTTCGGCTCGAACGAAGCGTTTTCCGGCCCCCGAACCAGAGGTCCCTTTTCTCTCCAATGCCCATTGGCCGAACCGAACCCTCGGACCGTTTTCATCGCTTGGAAATTTGGGGCCGGGAAGCTGAAATAATTTGGCGACCGTGACGTGAATCCGCGTCGTGGGTGGACTGTCTCAGTCCGGAATCCCACAGCTCCTTTTCCCGGCTGAGTTCAACGCCGGTCCAGAGCGGGTTGAGATCATATGGAGAAAGGCCGCTTAGCGTGACAGGACCGATCGGCCACACAGCCACGCTGGTGGGCGCTGATTATCCCCAGCCCACTCCTTTCATTCGTTATTGATCGTTATCCGGATCGGCCACTCCGGGCGTCCCGAAATGGCAGGTGACAAATATCACTCTCGGAGGACGGGGGCCACCGGTGAGCACTGGCTGAGAAAACCCCGGGCTCAAGCCCCCATGTCTGTCCATTAGCCTTGGGCAAGATGCTGCACCCGGTCCCTGCCTCAGTTTCCCCATTTGCCTGCCTCTGAAAGGCAGCCTATTGCGGCTATGAGATATTTAATGGTACTCTTAGAAGCAGGATCTCTGGGAAAAGCCTCTCTCCACAAATGTAGCCTGAACAATTATGACACCTGTTTATTGGGGTCACAGATCCCCGGTTCTTTTCTGTGGCAGCTCCGTAGCGTTAATTGAGAGGGTGGAATTTGGGGGAAACACATCCAGAAACTTAATTCTATGCAGACAAGGGGAATGCAAATCAGGAAAGTCAGTAGACATCACAACTGGAATAAGAGAAGGCCAGTAAAGTGGTTCCTGTCTCGCTTCGGGCATGTTTAAAATGCTACGGAGACCTCTGGAGGCCAAGAGAAGTGGAGCCAAGCCGATTCCGTTCACACTGTCTCAGGCACCTGAGGACAAATGGGAGCCGGGTGTGGGAAGTTAAGGAAGGATGTGAATGGAAAGCGGGTTGGCTATCCCCGATGCCTCCATGTGTGGACTCTCTTATTCTGGAATAACACGTCCCCTTTTTCTGGATTAGTTTAATCCAGTTCCAAAGTGGGTTAACTCATACGGAGCAAGGCCGATTCGTTTGACAGGAGCTGTTCTGCACAAAGCCGCTCCCAGCTCTCAATCAGGGATAATAAGAGTTCCTGGGTGTAGGGTAGATAAAATCCAAATGACTGAGAGGGACTCTGACCCTGCAGCACCCAAGTACCTTGCGAAATGGAATATCTTGTAGCAGTGAGTTCCACAGGCCAAGCCATATTGCTCCCATACCCCACATTTTGAGGGATGCTCCTCTTCTTGGCCCCCTTTGCTCCACAGTTTTACCGTTCAAAACAATTGACCCCACCCCACCAACACAGAACACTTGAATCCAGTTTATAAATAGAGTGGGGTGGAGCAGAAGATAGATAGATAGATAGATAGATAGATAGATAGATAGATAGATAGATAGATAGATAGATAGATAGATAGATAGAGGGGTTGTGTGAGGATGGATGGACAGATGGGTGTGGGGAGGTGGATAGATGGACAGAGAAGGGTGGATGGATGGACAGACAGGGGTGTGTGGGGGGTGGATGGATAGATAGAGGGGAGGTGTGGGGATAGATGGGGGCATGAGGATGGATAGATGGGGGGACAGACAGAGGGTTTGGATGGGGGTGGATGGATGGACAGACAGGGGGGTGGATGGCTAGATAGAGGGGAAGTGTGGGAATAGATAGATGGGGGACAGACAGAGGGTGTGGATGGGGGTGAATGGACAGAC
Source organism: Chrysemys picta bellii (assembly GCF_011386835.1). Taxonomy (NCBI): domain Eukaryota; kingdom Metazoa; phylum Chordata; order Testudines; family Emydidae; genus Chrysemys; species Chrysemys picta. The sequence goes on from NC_088807.1 coordinate 24,588,481, forward strand.
AGAGGGTGTGGATGAGGGTGGATGGATGGACAGACAGGGGGGTGGATGCTAGATAGAGGGGAGGTGTGGGAATAGATAGATGGGGGGCATGCGGATGGATAGATGGGGGGACAGACAGATAGCTAGACGGGGTGTGTAGGGATGGATGGACAGACAGAGGGGTGGATTGGGATGGATGGACAGATGGGTGTGTGGGGGTGGATAGATGGACAGACAGAGGGGGTGGATGGATGGACAGACAGGGGTGTGTGGGGGGGTGGATGGATAGATAGAGGGGAGGTGTGGGAATAGATAGATGGGGGGCATGCGGATGGATAGATGGGGGGACAGACAGAGCGTGTGGATGGGGGTGGATGGATGGACAGACAGGGGGGGTGGATGCTAGATAGAGGGGAGGTGTGGGAATAGATAGATGGGGGGCATGCGGATGGATAGATGGGGGGACAGACAGATAGCTGGAAGGGGTGTGTAGGGATGGACAGACAGACAGAGGGGTGGATTGGGATGGATGGACAGACAGAGGGTGTGGATGGTGGTGGATGGATGGACAGACAGAGGGTGTGGATGGGGGTGGATGGATGGACAGACAGGGGGGTGGATGGGGGTGGATGGATGGACAGACAGGGGGTGTGGATGGGGGTGGATGGATGGACAGACAGGGGGGTGGATGGGGGTGGATGGATGGACAGACAGGGGGGTGGATGGCTAGATAGAGGGGAGGTGTGGGAATAGATAGTGGGGGCATGCAGATGGATAGATGGGGGGACAGCCAGATAGCTGGAAGGGGTATGTGGGGATTGACGGATGGGGGGGATCAGTCACCAGAAGGGGTGGATGGGGTCCGGCAGGTAGCCCTAGGCTGGAGAGCCCCATGGGCAGGGCATTAGGGGCCAGACCTTTAACTCTGTCCTCCGCTCTTCCCCCCGCAGGGCCATGGGGCCGGGGAACGGGACCGGCGTCTCCGAGTTCGTCCTGCTGGGCCTCGCCTCCCGCCCGGCCACGCGCCGCCTGCTCTTCCCCCTCTTCCTGGGCGCTTACCTGGCCACCCTGCTGGGCAACCTGCTGGTGTCCCTGCTGATCCGCCGGGACCCCCGCCTGCGCCGGGCCCCCATGTACTTCTTCCTGGCCCACCTCTCGCTGGCCGACGTGGGCTTCACCTCGGCCGCGGCCCCCACGGCGCTGGGGACCCTGGCGTTCGGGAGCTGGGCGGTGCCGTACGCCGCCTGCCTGGCCCAGAACTACGTCTTCATCACCTTCGGGGTGCTGGAGAACTTCCTGCTGGCCGTCATGGCCTACGACCGCTACCTGGCCGTCTGCCGCCCGCTCCGCTACACCGCCGTGATGAGCCCCGGGCGCCGCTGGGGGCTGGTGGGCACCTCCTGGGGGCTGGCCCAGCTCCACGCCCTGCTGCACACCCTGCTCCTCGCCCGCCTGCCCTTCCCGGCCCGCCCCCACCTCCGCCACTTCTTCTGCGACCTGCGCCAGCTCCTGGCCCTGGCCGACGGCGACACCAGGCCCAACCACGCCGCCGTCTTGGCTGAGGGCAGCATGGCCGTGCTGGGGCCGCTGCTCCTGGTGGCTGGCTCCTACGGGCGCATCGTGGCCACGCTGGCCCGGCTGCCCGCCGCCCGGGGCTGGCGCCGGGCCCTCTCCACCTGCGGGGCCCACCTGGTCACGGTGGCCCTGTTCTATGGCACCGTCATCGGGCTTTTCTTCCGGCCCGCCGGCCACTACGCCCCCTGGCGGGACATGGTGGCCACCCTGCTCTACTCCACCGTCACCCCCCTCCTCAACCCCTTCATCTACAGCCTCCGCAACCAGGAGATGAAGGGGGCTCTCCGGCGGGTGCTGGGGAGGGGGCCGGTGCCCCAGGAAGCCTAGCCCGGGTGGGAGGAGAGCCGGGGGCCGAGGACACGGGGACAGCGAGGGCTTGGGGATAAGGTGGCCGGCGGGGACGTGGGAGGATTGGTCCAGTCCCTCATGCCTGGGAGAGGAGTAGGGTCTAGTGGTTAGAGCAGGGGGGAGCTGGGAGCCAGGACTCCTGGGTTCTCTCCCTGGCTCTGGGAGGGGAGTGGGATCTAGTGCTGAGAGCAGGGGGGGTTGGGAGCCAGGACTCCTGGGTTCTCTCCCTGGCTCTGGGAGGGGAGTGGGGTCTGGTGGTTAGAGGTGGGGAGCGGGGAGCCAGGACTCCTGGGTTCTCTCCCTGGCCCTGGGCCTGGAGCAGGGTTTACTGAGTCAGAGGGGCGGGGCTGGGAGTCACAACATGGAAGCAGGTGAATTGCTGCCGCCGATGAGAAGCAGGGGCCCACCCCACTGTATTATCCCCCTGCTGCGGCGGAACAGGGCAATGGGTCCATCTAGCCCGGTAGCCCGTCTTCAAGTGGCTGGTGGCAGGGGGAAGTGCAAAGCGCCCTCTGGTGGGGATTATGAGTTTCCCTGGCCCACCGCGGTAGCGTTCCCCCAAAGTCAGCACGCAGGGGGGCAGTCTGGGCTCGTCTGACTCTGCCCGTCCGGGGCCCCCACTCCTGGTTTAGGTCTTGTGGCAGAGAGTTCCGCAGGCTGCCGGTGACAATCAAAGGAGTTTCTTTTGTTCCTCATTCGAATCTGTGGCTTTTCCGTGTCCGCCCGGGGCGGATAAAACCCGCCGTTCCGGTCCGTGGGAAACGCTGACGTTCTGAAGCTTGATTTTATATTTCAAACGCAGCCGAAAAGCCGCAGTTGCCCCGGAGATGAAAATCCTGAATAATGTTGATTGGCCGCCCCTGGAAATGTCCCATTTCTGCAGTCACCGGCTTTCCTTTCCGTAAGGGAAATCGGTGTCATTTCAGTAAAGTCCATTTGCCCTGATCCAAATACTGTTATTAACGGTCCAGCCGGGCTAGGAAGGATTCGCTTTTTTAATTGCTCACCGGCGCTAACGAGGAAAACTGACAGCGGGGCGAAGCGACCCGGGACCCTTTCAGGGTTCGATTTCAGGACATTCCTTTGTCTGTCTTGACACGTGATGTGGACAGTGTGTGATTTGACAACGATAAACTTTGATCTTTCGGAATCTCAGCCTCTCCTGTCGTTAACTAATTATCGTCTGACACCCCCCCCCCGCATCATTTGGACACCCCCAGTCAATTTCCCACAACGGTGGAAATGTACATCAATAAAAACTGGGGGGAGGGCGGAGAGGAGCTAACTGTGGGCAGGCGGGGGACTCGGGGAGGGCGTGGAGTGGGGGCAGAAAGAGGCGGAACGAGGGGGGGGCCTCGGGAAGGGGGCGGGGACTGAGGACAGGGCCTCGGGGGGAGGGGCAGAATAGGGGCGGGGCCTCAGGGGTGGAGCATCCCCCAGGGCAAAAATAAAAGTCAGCACCAATGGGATGTATAAATAAGGGAATCGTGAGTAGGAGCAGAGAGGTGATTTGATTGGGATTCAGCTGGGATCCTAGAAGTCCCTGAGTCACATGCCCCGGGGGAAAATGAATCCTTCCTGACCGCTGCACTGCCCTGAAGCATGAGAGTGGATCCTGGTCATGGGCTTACTGTCAAGCTGCCAGGATCATGCGTAGGCTGAGGGTTGCTCTCCCATGGCCCACAAAGGGAGGAGACAGCCTGAGGGACCCACAGGAGGGGATGAGCTAAATGGAAATTGAAGGGAAGGGACGTGGAAGGGCAGAGCTGAGGCATCACCTCGGTCCTGTTTTGGAGTCTCCCCTGTGCAGCTCTGGGTCCAGAGGAGCACTGGCCAGTGGAGGGGGCCCATTTTATCTCCCTCCCTCCTGTACATGCCGGCTGGCGTCTGGGACAGCCCCAGAGCTTTGCAGTCTCCCCCATGTTCCTCCCCATCACCGAAATCCCGTCTTAGCCTCTCCCATCAGGGAGCTCGAGCAAAACCGTGTGCTGACCCCCCACACCCACCCCTTCCAGTCCCGACCTGCCGACGGGTCTCGGGTTTGAAATGTTGAGCTGTGGTGGGAAAACCCAGCCAAAGAGCCCTGAGCCATTCCTAGCCATGACACGCAACCCACTGGCTGGCCCTGGCCGAGTCCTTGCCCCATCCCTTGCCTCAGTTTCCCCTCCCACCTAGCTCCCCTTCGCTGCCTCTCATTACGTGTCCGTGCAGTGACAATTCACCATCCAATGTCCTTCTACACTGGCCTGTCTATCTCCCAGATCCCCATCGAGATCAGGGCCCCATCGTGCCGGGCGCTGCCCAGACCCCAACACCCTCATGGAGGCGATTTCCCTTGGTTTCCGGAATCGCAGAGACCCATCCTGGAATCCTGGGCCCAGTTCTGGGGAGACCCGGTTTTAAAAGGAGGTTGAAAATCGGAGCAGGAGCAGAAGAGAGACGCAAACATGATTCAAGCCCCGTAGAGCCCAACCCAACGGGACCCAGCGACAAGGGGCAGGTCCGGATGGGGCAAACAACTGAACCAGCTCGGATCACCTCAGCTCCCCTCCTCCTGTCCCTGCCGGCGGCTGCCAGCCGCTGCCCCCGCGTTAAACTCTGTGGGTGCAGGGCCACGGCGCCGACTGAAAATAGGGGGGTGTATTTGTAACGGTGAGCGTAGCTGGCCATCGGCATCACCTCCCAAGGGCGGGGATGGGGCTTCCTTCATGGGCAACTTGTCAAAGCAGCAGGAGGGTTTTTCCTAAACAATCTGCCCTAGGAACTGTTTGGGGGACTTCCTCCAAGCTGTGTAATTCACCCAGGAGGTCAGGAAATCTACGAGACGGCGCAGAGGGCTGGGCTGGGTCAGGAAATAATTTGACCCCTTGGAGCTACGGCCCATGGACCCTAGCTGGGATCTGGCCCCATTGACTCCAATGGAGCTACGGCCCATGGACCCCAGCTGGGATCTGCCCCATTGACTCCAATGGAGCTACGGCCCATGGACCCCAGCTGGGATCTGCCCCATTGACTCCAATGGAGCTATGGCCCATGGACCCCAGCTGGGATCTGCCCCATTGACTCCAATGGAGCTACGGCCCATGGACCCCAGCTGGGATCTGCCCCATTGACTCCAATGGAGCTACGGCCCATGGACCCCAGCTGGGATCTGGCCCCATTGACTCCAATGGAGCTACGGCCCATGGACCCCATCTGGGATCTGCCCCATTGACTCCAATGGAGCTACGGCCCATGGACCCCAGCTGGGGTCTGCCCCATTGACTTCAATGGAGCTACGGCCCATGGACCCCAGCTGGGATCTGCCCCATTGACTCCAATGGAGCTACGGCCCATGGACCCCAGCTGGGATCTGCCCCATTGACTCCAATGGAGCTACGGCCCATGGACCCCAGCTGGGATCTGCCCCATTGACTCCAATGGAGCTACGGCCCATGGACCCCAGCTGGGATCTGCCCCATTGACTCCAGTGGAGCTACGGCCCATGGACCCCAGCTGGGATCTGGCCCCATTGACTCCAATGGAGCTACGGCCCATGGACCCCAGCTGGGATCTGCCCCATTGACTCCAATGGAGCTACGGCCCATGGACCCCAGCTGGGATCTGCCCCATTGACTCCAATGGAGCTACGGCCCATGGACCCCAGCTGGGAGCTGGCCCCATTGACTCCAATGGAGCTACGGCCCATTGACCCCAGCTGGGGTCTGCCCCATTGACTCCAGTGGAGCTACGGCCCATGGACCCCAGCTGGGATCTGGTCCCATTGACTCCAATGGAGCTACGGCCCATGGACCCCAGCTGGGATCTGCCCCATTGTCTCCAATGAAGCTACGGCCCATGGACCCCAGCTGGGATCTGCCCCATTGACTCCAATGGAGCTACGGCCCATGGACCCCAGCTGGGATCTGCCCCATTGACTCCATTGGAGCTACGGCCCATGGACCCCAGCTGGGATCTGCCCCATTGACTCCAATAGAGCTACGGCCCATGGACCCCAGCTGGGATCTGCCCCATTGACTCCATTGGAGCTACGGCCCATGGACCCCAGCTGGGATCTGGCCCCATTGACTCCAATGGAGCTACGGCCCATGGACCCCAGCTGGGATCTGCCCCATTGACTCCATTGGAGCTACGGCCCATGGACCCCAGCTGGGATCTGGCCCCATTGACTCCAATGGAGCTACGGCCCATGGACCCCAGCTGGGATCTGCCCCATTGACTCCAATGGAGCTACGGCCCATGGACCCCAGCTGGGATCTGCCCCATTGTCTCCAATGGAGCCACGTCCCATGGACCCCAGCTGGGATCTGCCCCATTGACTCCAATAGAGCTACGGCCCATTGACCCCCAGCTGGGATCTGCCCCATTGACTCCAATGGAGCTACGGCCCATGGACCCCAGCTGGGATCTGCCCCATTGACTCCAATGGAGCTACGGCCCATGGACCCCAGCTGGGATCTGCCCCATTGACTCCAGTGGAGCTACGGCCCATGGACCCCAGCTGGGATCTGGTCCCATTGACTCCAATGGAGCTACGGCCCATGGACCCTAGCTGGGATCTGCCCCATTGTCTCCAATGGAGCTACGGCCCATGGACCCCAGCTGGGATCTGCCCCATTGTCTCCAGTGGAGCTACGGCCCATTGACCCCAGCTGGGATCTGCCCCATTGTCTCCAATGGAGCTACGGCCCATGGACCCCAGCTGGGATCTGCCCCATTGACTCCATTGGAACTACGGCCCATGGACCCCAGCTGGGATCTGCCCCATTGTCTCCAGTGGAGCTACAGCCCATGGACCCCAGCTGGGATCTGCCCCATTGTCTCCAGTGGAGCTACGGCCCATGGACCCCAGCTGGGAGCTGGCACTTCCTTTGTTCTCCTGCTGGTCTCTGCTCGGAGTCCCTTGGGGTCGCCTGTGTGTGAATAAATCTCCTTGTGGGATCCTGGTTTTGCTGATTCTGTGCTGGAGTCATTCCTGAGCCGTCCTGTTCCTCAGCGCCCGACTCTCCTCCCATCTCCTGCCCCCTCGGAGAGGGATGTCGCTGCTGCTGCCGGTAGGGGGGTGCAGGCTGGGAGGGGGTGACAGGCACGGCAGGGGCCGAGACAAACCAGGTTTGCGGAGAGGTTGTGGAATCGGATCCCCTGTTCTGGGGGGCTTAGCTCCTCGGTGCCTGACGTGCGAGGGGCAGGGGACAGAGCCTGGAGCTGTGTGGTTGTGTGATTGTGTGTTTTGTGTTGTGCTATGAATGGGCAGTTGTGTGCCCGGTGCAGCCGGCTGACAACATTCAGGTGGGGTCAGTTCCCCCCGAGAAAACAGACTTTCATCCACGTTCCGTAATGACAGGAACCTTCATTCCGAGAAGGTTAAAAACGTCCTTTCGAGCCCCGCGCAGCTTTTCTCTTGCCTAAAGCGTTTCTTTTCCTGTTATCCCAGCCCCATAGCTCTGCTACGCTCCTCAGATCACATCCAACAGCCCGTCTTTCCCGGCGACTGGGAACGAGTCGATTTGTGCCCGTACCCGTTGATTTCGCGCCAAACAAAGATTTCCAGCGGTAATCACGGGAACGCGCAGGCCGGGCAAGTGAGAAAAACGCGGCTGGCGGACTAAGAGTCGATCGACGGATACTTTCTTTGCGTCTTTTGAAAGGTGAGGTGAACCGTTTGGGCTTTCGGGGTTCCTATGCCTGTAACGGGCCGAACGTCAGCATCGCTTGTCGTGAACTGTTTCTTTGTGGCACCGTAGAGACTAACAAATTTATTTGGGCATAAGCATTCGTGGGCTGCAGCCCACTTCACCGGCTTTAGCCCACGAAAGCTTATGCCCAAATAAATTTGCTAGTCTGTAAGGTGCCACAAGGACTCCTCGGGTTTTTTGCTGATACAGACTAGCACGGCCACCACTGAAACCTGAGTTCTGTTTCTGACGCCCCTGCTGGTCTAGCCCCCTCCAATTTCCCGCATTTAAATGGCTCGAATTGGAAAGGAAACCCTTAAAACCACGGCGCGACGTTAGCCGTCGCAATCATAGAGAAATAACCAAATTGTGCCCGGCCGTTCGGTTGTGCTTTGAGGTTAGCGAAACGAAACGTCTTTCCACAATCGAGGCAAAAAGACGCCACCGTTTTTCCGAATTTTTCTTCTCCTGGGGGACGGGGGAGGGGGGGAACCTTTTACAAACTGTCGGGAGTTGCCCCCGAATGGAAATTGGGTTTTCTGAAATGCTCTGGCGTGGGGGCGGTGTTTGGACGTGTGCGTGTGTGTTGTTTGTAGGCTGTGCCGTGTCTGTGTTTGGGGAGGCGGGTGTGGTGTTGGTGCGTTCGATCCCAGGGGTCCCTCGCGGTCCCGTGAACCCCACTTCCCAGGGCTCCGTCCCATGTTCTCTGTAACCCCCCAGCCCTGGCAGAAAAGGGAAACGGCCCCTGTGGGGAATGGGACCAGCGCTCAGAGCCCAGTACATCCCCCCAGTAGGCTCTTTGGGGGCGAGGGACGTGTGATCTCAGCTGTGTGACAAAGGCACCAAGAGCTTGGAACGAGGCAGAACCAGGGAGAGAACCCAGGAGTCCTGGCTCCCAGCCCCCTGCTCTAACCACTAGACCCCACACGCCTCACCTTGGAGCTGCTGGTCTAGTGCTCGGTGCCCTCCACCCGGGCTGTGACCGGTGCCCCCTTGGCAAACCCCTGCCCCGGCGGCTTGAATGGCTTCAGGTCGTAGCCCATCAAGAAGGGGGAGAGCGGGACGGACAGCCGGCTCAGGGTGGATGGACCCATGGACACACACACTCACACAGCAGAGAGCCCCCTCCTCAGTGACCGACAATCCCACACCAGCGCTCGGCTGGGAGGCCTGGACAGACAGACTCCGGGTCGGGAGGGACAGACAACCAGGCGTCCCTCTCCCCCGACACCGGGCCTAGGAACCAGGAGCAGAATGTAGGCCGGTGTCAGGACACCTGGGATCCTGGGGAGGGTCCTGACACCCAGCCTCCCCCCCCTTTGCTCCAACCCGCCAGAGCTGGGAAGAGAACCCAGGAGTCCTGGCCCCCAGCACCCCCCACTCCCCCAGACACAGTCCAAACACCTTTTCCAGAACTGGAATCAGAATCCTAGAGTATGATTGTGTGTGAGGGCTGGGAGCCCGGACACCTGGGTTCTCTCCCTGGCTATGGGAGGGGAGTAGGGTCTGGTGGTTAGAGCAGGGGGGGCTGGGAGCCAGGACGCCTGGGTTCTCTCCCTGGCTCTGGGATGGGAGTGGGGTATGGTGGTTAGAGCAGGGGGCTGGGGGCCAGGACTCCTGGGTTCTCTCCCTGGCTCTGGGAGGGGAGTGGGGTCTGGTGGTTAGAGCAAGGTGGGCTGGGAGCCAGGACTCCTGGGTTCTACTCCCCGGTCTTTGACCCGGGCTCCCTGCCTTCTCCCCACAGCCCCATGGGTTGTGAGAACGGCAGCGAAATCTCCGAGTTCATTCTGTTGGGCCTGTCGTCCCGCCCGGGCCCTCAGCCCTTCCTCGTTCTCCTCTTCCTCCCGCTCTACGTGGCCGGCGTTCTGGGCAACTCCCTGATGGTGGCTCTGATCACGGTGGACCCCCGGCTCCACAGCCCCATGTACTCCCTCCTCCGCAGCCTCTCGCTGGTGGACGTGGGCCTGCTCTCGGTCACCGTCCCCCAGGCGCTGGCCCACGCCCTCTCTGGCCACCGGGCCGTGCCCTTCCACGCCTGCCTGGCCCAGTTCTTTTTCTTCTACGTCTTCGGCGTCTCCGACACGTTGCTCTTGGCCGCCATGGCCCTGGACCGCTACGTGGCCATCTGCGACCCGCTGCGCTACCCGGCCGTGATGAGCCCCCGGGTCTGCCGGCGCCTGGTGGCCTCCTGCCTCGGCCTGGCCGTCCTCCACTCCGCCTTCCACGCCGGGCTGCTGCTGAGACTCACCTACCGGGGCGGGAACCGGCTGCCCCACTTCTTCTGCGACCACCAGCCCCTGCTACGTCTGTCCTGCTCCCCGACGCGGGTCAACGAGGCGGCCATCTTCTTCGAGGGCGGCTTGGTCATCCTGGGGCCCTTTCTCTTCATTGCGGCCAGCTACGCCCGCATCGGCCGGGCCGTGCTCCAGCGGCCGGCCTCGGAGAGGCGCCGGGCCCTCTCCACCTGCGGCTCCCACCTCACCATGGTGGCTTTGTTCTACGGGGCCATCGTCGGGGTCTACTTCCAGCCCGGGGCCAGCTACTCGGCCCCCCGGGGGGCTGTCTTCTCCGTCATGTACACCATTGTCACCCCGGCTGCCAACCCCTTCGTCTACAGCCTGCGCAACAAGGACGTCCAGGGGGCTCTGCGGAGACTCATGGGGAGGGGGCGGTTTCTCCCAGAAGGCATGAGCCTTGGGGCCCTGGGGAAGGGGACTGGCTGGCTTAGGGGGGCGGGGAATGGGGCACGGGGCCTGTCCCCTCAAAGAGGTGTCAACTCCCATCCAGCCACAGCATGATGGACAGGCTGGCTCAGGGGGGCGGGGAATGGGGCAGGGGGCCTTTCCCCTCTAGGGGACGCTAGTTCCCATCCAGCCCCAGGGCAGGGGTCTGACTGGCTCAGGCGGGTGGGGAACAGGGCCTTTCCTGTCTGTCCATGATGAAAATACAGACCTTTAAAGCCTTTGGCCTGATCCAGGCTACATCGTCCCTGTGACGCTGGCAGGCCAGGGGCGTTTGGCATTGGGACTTTATGGCGCGGCCGCAGGACGCCGTGTATTACCGGCATGTATTACCATGGTGCAGTGCCTGCTCTGTGACTATAGAAATGTTTGCTAAGACTGGGAACCCCCTGGTCAGGGGAGATGCGTCACCCAGGGTGAAACGCTCGGGGTCCTCCCCAGCCCAGCAAACATCGGGCGCTAGATATCGGTGGACGTGAGCTCCCCTCATAGGCCTGGGATCCCCAGCTGGTTAGCCCTACAGACCGCAGAAAACTCACGTATTATAGCCCCTTTGGGCTGTCTCTGCATGGAATAGGACGCTGCATGGAACGGGGTGACCGTTTATAATATTATTGAGACCAACCTTACAAAATTGCAACGAATCTTACCAGATAGGCCATGTGAGGTATCAGCGGGGAAGGTAGGATTGGCTAACTATGATAATCACGGCTCTACGTAGGTAGCATTAGTGTATGATGAGTTATAAATACGTGTGGTAGATTTGTACATCCAACTTGTGCTGTGTTTCTGGCGATTGGCACCGGCACGAGCCAGCCTGCTTGATGGCCCATCAAAGGCCATCAGCAGGACATGTAGGGCCAGGCCGGTGGACAGAGACCTCTCAGGCTTTTCCATGCCATGTGCTGTGAAGCTTGTGTTTGGGACACGGGATGTAGACGCCACATGTCAAAGGATATAAAAAGGCAGCTGCATCTTCTCCATTTTGTCTTCAGTCCTGCTCCTCCCCTCTGGAGTCACTTCTCTACACATTGAATCTATTTCCCCGTGTTAAATATCTTCACACCTCTTGGCAACTGGCTGAAATGGGCCATCTTGATTCTCACGACAAAAGTTTTTTTTTCTCCTGCTGTTAATAGCGCATCTTAATTAATTAGCCTCTTAGAGTTGGTCGGGCAACTTCCACCTTTTCATGTTCTCTATGTATATATAGATCTCCTCACTAGATGTTCCATTCTATGCATCCGAAGAAGTGGGCTGTAGCCCACGAAAGCTTATGCTCAAATACACATGTTAGTCTCTAAGGTGCCACAAGTCCTCCTGTTCTTTTTGAGGATACAGACTAACACGGCTGCTACTCTGAAACGTCTCTACAAACTGAAGTTCTGAACAAAGGACTGACTGACCCATCCACGTGGTGGGTGTGTTCCAGAGGGACTTTACAATCCAGCAAACTCACCAATGCTGCTTAGAACCTGATATATAGACTTTGACATCATAGACTCATAGACTTTAAGGTCAGAAGGGACCATTATGATCATCTAGTCTGACCTCCTGCACGACGCAGGCCACAGAATCTCACCCACCCACTCCCAGAACAAACCCCTGACCTATGTCTGAGCTATTGAAATCCTCAAATCGTAGTTTAAAGACTTCAAGGTGCAGAGAATCCTCCAGCAAGTGACCCGTGCCCCATGCTGCAGAGGAAGCCGGAAAAAAAACCCTGCCAATCTGCCCTGGAGGAAAATTCCTTCCCGACCCCAAATCTGGCGATCAGCTAAACCCTGAGCATGTGGGCAAGACTCACCAGCCAGACACCCAGGAAAGAATTCTCTGTAGTAACTCAGATCCCACCTCAGCTAACATCCCATCACAGCCATTGGGCATATTTACCGCTAATAGTCAAAGATCAATGAATTGCCAAAATGAGGCTATCCCATCATAACATCCCCTCCATAAACTTATCAAGCTTAGTCTTGAAGCCAGATATGTCTTTTGCCCCCACTGCTCCCCTTGGAAGGTTGTTCCAGAACTTCACTCCTCTGAAACCTTCGTCTAATTTCAAGTCTAAACTTCCTGATGGCCAGTTTATATCCATTTGTCTTTGTATGTATGTGAGTGCTTTACCATGTAACAACTCTCTTCTCGTTCTTCCTTTCTGTTATAATAAACCTTTCATTTTAGATACTAAAGGACTGGCCGGCAGCGTGGTATTTTGGGTCAGATCCAACCTAATATTGACCTGGTAACGTGGCCGGCCCTTTGGGGTCAGAAGAACATTTCATTTAGTGAGCAGAGTTTTTAAATAACTTCTCACTGTACTGGCCCCAGGTGCTGATTGGGAGCCAGTTTGTGACTGGTTGGTGAGTCTAACTTCAGTATTACCCACCAGTCTGGGGAGTGTCCTTGGCATTTTCAGGGAGGGCTACCCTAGGCACCAACAGCTCACAGCGTGTCTTTCACGGTGCAAATAATTCCCTCGTTTCTCTCTCCTGGTGAATAAATCTTTAGTTCATTACAGGATTGGCAGCAAGTGCCGTCTTTGCCATCCACCCCCTCTATCTATCCCCACACACCCATCTATCTCTCTGTTTACCCATCCCCATACCCCTATCTATCATCTATCTATCTATCTATCCCCATCCACCCCCCTTCTCTCTCCCTATCCCCATCCACCCCCTCTATCTATCTATCTATCTATCCTCACCCACCCCCTCTATCTATCTATCCCCATCCACCCCGTATCTATCTCCATCCACCCCCTCTATCTATCTATCCCCATCCACACACCCCTCTCTCTATCTATCCCCATCCACCCCCTCTATCTATCCCAATCCACCCCCCTTCTCTCTCTCTATCCCCAGCCATCCCCTCTCTCTATCTATCCCCATCCACCCCCTCTATCTATCTATCCCCATCCACACACCCTTCTCTCTCTCTCTATCCCATACACCCTGTGACATACCCCTGGGGTATAACCTAGCCTGCGGGACCGCTGAGTCCTCTTAAACTCTCCAGCCTGGCCTGTCTCTCCTGACACCAGACCACTGACCAGCTACGAGCCTCTCCAGGTGCTGTGATCACTCAGCCATCAACACACAGGGACACCCCCAGCTGAGTTGCAGGAATGCTCTCTCAGCCACTCATGAATTATACACAGGGAGACCCCAGCCAATTTCCCCAGACCACCCGCCTTGCACCCCGGAGGTGTCCCCTCGTACGCCGCTCAGGACCTTCCCTTGAACAGTGCAAGCTCATTCATTCGTTCGCCCCCTCGTCAAAGGGAAGTGGACGCACACCCGCCTTTGTAATTGGAGTAGATTCCCCAACCACTTGCAACAAACTCACTGGGCAGGATAAACGGTTACACTGAGTTTATTAACTGCAGACAGCTCGATGGTCAGCGATTATAAGTGGTGGGCACAGAGGTCAAAGGTGGTTACCTAGGAAATAAAAATAGAGTCGCAGGCTAAATGTGAAACTTTATCAGACGAAGCAAGATTGGCATCAGACGGCTTTTCTCCCCCGCCCCGGCCGGACGTTCCAGGCAGCTCCCGGTTCTCAATATACAGGCTGGATTCCCTTCCAGCCTGGGACCAATCTCCCCAGTTCAAAGTCTTCGTCGCCCGAGCGATCGTCCAGGTGATGCGGGAGGGGAGAGGCCCAGTGGTGACGTTATGGACCCTCGTTGATACTTTCTCTCCAGGTGCTGGAAAGCTCCTGGCCATGACGTGGGGGTCAGGCCGTCCCCATGGGGTACGTGCCCCCTCTAAGCAGTCTCCAGGAGAGTGGATTCTTCTTGATGGGCCCTCAACGCCTGTCCAGCCAATCGAGATGTAAAGCCGTCTTGTCCGTGTGCTGCTCCTTTCGTGCCACTGAAAGGCCGGCTGTGGGCGTTCCCACTGGCCACGTATTTCAGTGACAAACACGCAGCAATATCTCCTCGCTTCCCATCCAACGAGACCACGCACCAGCCAACAGGGCAGCAACGTTCAGCCGACCGTGTCGTCTCAAACAATACCTCCCAAGGCATGCGTTGCCCCAAACCCATCACAACCACATCACCGGGGTGAATATGGGGGTGCTATTTTGAGGTACCAAGTGTCACAGGCCCCGTTCTGCAATTTTCCCCCATCCTCTTTTTAAAGGCGCACCCCAAAACTGGGCTCCAGCTACAGTCGCACCAGGGCCAAACACACACGGAAAATCACCTCTCTGCTCCAACTCCAGGTTCCCCTGGTAGAGGTGCCTGATTAGCCACAGTGCAGGCGACAACTGGTGGTTCTGCCCTGTCTCTCAGCTCCCAGAGTCCCCCGCCTCCAGCTCAGTGCAGCGGGGCCTGGAGACCCCCAGCGGCCCTAAGCACCTGAACCAGCCTGCGTCCCGCCGAGGGAGTCGCACCCGCCGCTGACGAGGGCAAAGCGCCGCGACCTCCCCCAAGGGCCTTTTGCTAACGAGCCCAGCTGGGAGGCGGCCCCATTGGAACTCCGCAGACTGAAAGGCGAATTAACGGGGGCCCCGGAGAGCCCTGAGCCATCTGCCCGGCACTGGAAAACCAGAGCTAACGAGAGGAAGTTATTGCTGGGCGTCTGAGTGGGACAGAGATGATGACTTAAGAAGACAACCCAAAAAGATGACTCAACTAGATGACAGCTCAAACAGAAGACTCTAGAAAAAAGATGACTCAGGAAGAAGACAGGTCCAAAAGAGGACATCAGAAGAAAGTTACTGAAGAAGACAACAACAGAAGAAGTTGAAGGAAGACAATGGCTGTAACAAAGTGGGAATTTTTTGATGACGCCTGATGTGTGCCTCAGTTTCCCCTACAGGCTGCATTGTTACCTAGTGGGTGAAAAGGGACAGTTTGCACTCGGGGCAGGTGAAGACACAAGTGTGGCTGGTGCCTCGCTGTCCGGGGCCTTGGGTCCCGTATCAATGGAGCTCTTGAGAAGACAATGGCAACTCCAATCACCAGGACGTGAGCACCTACCAACCAACAACCCAGAGCGATCTGGACGGCTCTGCCTCTCCGCAGGGGGGCTGAGCCGCATCTCCCCAGCTCGGGAACAAAGGACGAGGGCAGGGGGTGAGGTGGAAGTCAGTTCAGGCACACCTTGGAGCCTGGTAAAGGAGATGAGATGGAGGGACAGATGGAGCTTGACCAATGAGTTTCACTAAAGCCAAGCTGGGCTTTCAATCCTTTTGTGATAACCAAAGACTTCCTATGCTGGGTTCCGGCGGACTAATAACCCCGACTGTGTGACCGCGTTGGCTGAGTGTCCCTGAAGATGCTGGCAGAGGAGGTGCATTGCTCCCTAAGAAAGGACAAGTCTCCTTCGGGGGTCTGTCTCAGTGGGGCTCGCTGAACGGAGCTCATGGTGTGAAGCAGAGGTGCTGACACCTCAGTGATTCAGTTTAAGGAGGAGGTGAAGCTGTAGAATGGGACCCCGAGGGGGTCGGGCACATTGAATGGGGTTCCTCCCAGAGACTACCCCAGCTGGAGCCATTGCACCAATCCCGTGGATCCGTGCCAATGACTCAAGGAGAAGATGACACCAGAAGAATCAAGACAATTCAGGAAGACAACACAAGAGGATGACTCAGGGAAACGGCTAAAAAGGAAGAAAACGCCAATGGAAGATGACTCTAGAAGACAACTGGAGAAGACTCAAGACTGAGATTACTCAAGAAGGAGATTATTCAAGAAAACAACAACTGAAAGAAGACTCCAAAAGACAGCAACTCAAAAGGAAAGGTGCTCAAAAAGAAAACAACTCAACAAGATTCAAAACACTGATGACTCAGTAAGATGATTTAAGATGATGACTCGTCAACTTGAAAAGGACGACTCAAGTAGAAGTTGACTGAGAAAGACAACTCAAGAAGAAGAGGACTCAAAAATATCAAGAAGACTCCAAAAGGTAAGGACTCAATAAGAAAGTCAAGGTGAGCGAGGTAATATCTTTAATTGGCCAAAGATATTACTCCACCCACCTTGGTCCTCTAATATCCTGGGACAGACACAGCTATAGCTACACTGCATACAATAATGACTCAATAAGACACTTAAGGAGATGACTCAAGGAAAGGATGGCTCAGAAAGACAACTCAAGAAGAGAATCCATCGCTGTTGACTCAAGACGACAACTCCAGAAAAGTATGGCTCAGAAAGACAACTCAAGAAGAGAATCCATCGCTGTTGACTCAAGACGACAACTCCAGAAAAGTATGGCTCAGAAAGACAACTCAAGAAGAGAATCCATCGCTGTTGACTCAAGACGACAACTCCAGAAAACTCCATTGCTATCTACATACTGCACAGACCACAGTGAGAGATTATGCCATACGTTATCAAAGAAACTGAGGAACCACCTGATCAGCATCCTATACAGCAAACAGAAAAACATCAAGAAAGAGCTCTCCAACCTGGAGACTCTCATAAATAACCAACCCTCCACACAAACGGACTTTACTAAAATAAGACAGGAGATCTACATTACACACTTCACCTCTCTACAAAGGAAAAAGGACCGTAAGCTGTCTAAAATCCTACCTGCCACATGGGGCCACAACAGGGGTACCCCTAACTCACCCAGCAATATCGTCAATTTATCCAGCTACACACTCAACCCAGCAGAAGAGTCTGTCCTATCTCGGGGACTCTCCTTTTGCCCCAGCACCCCCACGAACATGATACAGTTCTGTGGTGATCTGGAAGCCTACTTTCGCCGCCTCCGACTCAAAGAATACTTTCACGAGAACACTGAACAGCGCACTGATACACAGATACCCTCCCACCAACAACACAGGAAGAAGAACTCCACATGGACTCCTCCTGAGGGTCGAAATGACAGTCTGGACCTATACATAGAATGCTTCCGCCGACGTGCACAGGCAGAAATTGTGGAAAAACAACATCGCTTGCCTCATAACCTAAGTCGTGCAGAACGCAATGCCATCCACAGCCTCAGAAACCACCCTGACATTATCATCAAAGAGGCTGATAAAGGAGGTGCTGTTGTCATCATGAACAGGTCTGACTACCAGAAGGAGGCTGCCAGACAACTCTCCAATACCCAATTCTACAGGCCGCTTTCCTCAGATCCCACTGAGGAATATACTAAGAAACTACACCATCTACTCAGGACACTCCCTACACTAACACAGGAACAAATCAACATACCCTTAGAGCCCCGACCGGGGTTATTCTATTTACTACCTAAGATCCACAAACCTGGAAACCCTGGACGCCCCATCATCTCGGGCATTGGCACTCTCACTGAAGGACTGTCTGGATATGTGGACTCCCTACTCAGACCCTACGCCACCAGCACTCCCAGCTATCTCCGTGACACCACAGATTTCCTGAGGAAACTACAATGCATTGGTGACCTCCCAGAAAACACCATCCTAGCCACCATGGATGTAGAGGCTCTCTACACAAACATCCCACATACAGATGGAATACAAGCTGTCAGGAACAGTATCCCTGATGATGACACAGCACAACTTATTGCTGAGCTCTGTGACTTTATCCTCACGCACAATTATTTCAAATTTGGTGACAATATATACCTCCAGACCAGTGGCACCGCTATGGGCACCCGCATGGCCCCACAATATGCCAACATTTTTATGGCTGACCTGGAACAACGCTTCCTCAGCTCCCGTCCACTCATGCCCCTTCTCTACCTACGCTATATTGATGACATCTTCATCATCTGGACCCATGGGAAGGAGGCCCTGGAAGAATTCCACCATGCTTTCAACAGCTTCCACCCCACCATCAACCTCAGCCTGGACCAATCTACACGGGAGGTCCACTTCCTGGACACCACCGTACAAATAAGCGATGGCCACATTAACACCACCCTGTACCGAAAACCCACCGACCGCTACGCCTACCTTCATGCCTCCAGCTTCCACCCCGGTCACACCACACGATCCATCGTCTACAGCCAAGCACTGAGGTACAATCGCATCTGCTCCAACCCCTCAGACAGAGACCAACACCTACAAGATCTTCACCAAGCATTCTCAAAACTACAACACCCACACAAGGAAATAAAGAAACAAATCAACAGAGCCAGACGTGTACCCAGAAGCCTCCTGCTACAAGACAGGCCCAGAAGAGAAACCAACAGAACTCCACTGGCCATCACCTACAGTCCTCAGCTTAAACCTCTCCAACGCATCATCAGTGATCTACAACCCATCCTGGACAATGATCCCTCACTTTCACAGACCTTGGGAGGCAGGCCAGTCCTCGCCCACAGACAACCTGCCAACCTTAAACATATTCTCACCAGCAACCACGGACCGCACCATAACAACTCTAACTCAGGAACCAACCCATGCAACAAACCTCGATGCCAACTCTGCCCACATATCTACACCAGCAACACCATCACTGGACCTAACCAGATCAGCTACAACATCACCGGCTCATTCACCTGCACGTCCACCAATGTTATATATGCCATCATATGCCAGCAATGCCCCTCTGCTATGTACATTGGCCAAACTGGACAGTCACTACGCAAGAGGATAAATGGACACAAGTCAGATATCAGGAATGGCAATATACAAAAACCTGTAGGAGAACACTTCAACCTCCCTGGCCACACAATAGCAGATGTAAAGGTTGCCATCTTACAGCAAAAAAACTTCAGGACCAGACTCCAAAGAGAAACTGCTGAGCTCCAGTTCATTTGCAAATTTGACACCATCAGATCAGGATTAAACAAAGACTGTGAATGGCTATCCAACTACAGAAACAGTTTCTCCTCCCTTGGTGTTCACACCTCAACTGCTAGCAGAGCACCTCACCCTCCCTGATTGAACTAACCTCGTTATCTCCACACTGATATATACCTGCCTCTGGAGATTTCCATTACTTGCATCTGAAGAAGTGAGGTTCTTACCCACGAAAGCTTATGCTCCCAGTACTTCTGTTAGTCTCAAAGGTGCCACAGGACCCTCTGTTGCTAACTCCAGAAAAGTATGGCTCAGAAAGACAACTCAAGAAGAGAATCCATCGCTGTTGACTCAAGAAGACAACTCCAGAAAAGTATGGCTCAGAAAGACAACTCAAGAAGAGAATCCATCGCTGTTGACTCAAGACGACAACTCCAGAAAAGTATGGCTCGGAAAGACAACTCAAGAAGAGAATCCATCGAGGTGACTCAAAAAGAGGTTGATTCTAGAAAACAACTCAAAATTCAGCCATACCTCATCAGCCTCCGGCCCCCAAAGCTCACTTTAGAGCCAACCTCTCGACTGTACAGTGGAGTTCTTGCACTCCATCTCCTGGGCATTGGGGCGATCCAAGTCCACCCCAAGCAGCACCTACGTCCCCAGAGAGGCCACCATCCGGCTGATGGCTTTTCTCAGAGCCCCCCTCATCTCATCACTCCTCGGGGTGTAGATGAAGGGGTTGAGCATGGGGGTGACCACAGTGTACGTGACAGCTGAAACAGCACCCTTTTCAGCAGAGAAGCTGGACAAGGGCTGGAAGTAGACCCAGATAACGGTGCTGAAGAAGACCGCTACGACAGCCAGGTGGGAGCCACCGGTTGAGAAGGCCTTGCGCTTGCCGTCGGGCAAAGGGACCTTGATGACGGGGGACACAATGGCGACGTAGGAGAGGAGGATGAAAACCAGCGCCCCGTTGACCACCAGGGCCTCCTCGGTGTGCACCACCAGGGCATTGAGCCCAGTGTCGGAGCAGGAGAGGTTCAGCAGGGGGAAGATGTCGCAGAAGAAGTGGGGGACCCTGTTGGAGGCGGGACGCAGGTGTGCAGCAGGGAGTGGAGGTGAGAGATCAGCCAGGAGGTGATGCCGAAGGCGATGAAGAAAGACATCTGGGCCAGGCAATCGGCGTTCTGGTCGCCCGTGGGCAAGACGGAGGAAGTCGGATGGGACCAGGTGCAGAGACGAGCAGCCAGGCTGGGGAGCCGGGCCTCGGCTTTCAGTTGAGATGGCTGCAGGATACGATGAGACCCCCGCGCACACACACACACCCCTAGGACAACGGGGGATGGGAGCCAGCCCAGGAACCGCCACCGTGTCAGAGGAGGACTTCGCTGGATATCGTTTAACCAGATTCAGGGCTTCCGAGCCTAGACAGGTCCACTGGGATCTCCTGCAAAACACAGGCTGGGCCATGGCCCTGAGGGGGCCAACTTTTCTTTTTGCCAGTGGGTGCTGCTCTCCGCCCCTCCCCCCCGTGCGAATGGTGGGCGGGGCCTCAGGGGAAGAGGCCGAGCAGGGGCAGGGCCTCAGGGCACCGTGGCTCACAAAATATTAATCCATCCCTCCCCTCTATCCATCCATCCATCCATCCTCACTATCCATCCATCCATCCACCCATCCCTCCCCACTATCCATCCACCCATCCATCCCTCCCCACTACCCATCCATCCACCCATCCCTCCCCTCTATCCATCTATCCACCCACCCCTCCCCACTATCCATCCACCCATCCATCCATCCCTCCTCCCTCCCACTATCCATCCACCCATCCACTCATCCCTCCCCACTATCCATCCATCCCTCCATCCACCCACCCCTCCCCACTATCCATCCACTCATCCCTCCCCACTATCCATCCACCCACCCATCCATCCCTCCCCACTACCCATCCATCCATCCCTTCCCACTATCCCATCCCTCCCTCCATCCATCCACCCACCCATCCCTCCCCTCCATCCATCCACTCACCCCATCCATCCATCCCTTCCTTCTATCCATCCACCCATCCCTCCCCACTATCCATCCACACATCCATCCATCCATCCCTCCCCACTATCCAATCACCCACCCATCCATCCCTCCTCACTATCCATCCATCCATCCCTTCCCTCTATTCATCCATCCACCCACCCCATCCATCCATCACTCCCCTCCATCCATCCATCCACTCACCCCATCCATCCTTCCCCTCTATCCATCCACCCATCTCTCCTCTTTATCAATCCACACTCCTCCCATCCATCCACCCCCATCTAAACTATATATCTCCCTATACACACCCCCTTTATCTATATGCAAACACCCCCCCATCTAATCTATCTATCATCTCATAGACACTCCTCTTTCTCTGTCTATTTATCTATCCAACCCTATACACACCATCTATCTATCTATCCCCGTCCACCCCATCTATCTATCTATCCCCATCCACCCCCTCTATCTATCTATCCCCATCCCACCATCCCCCCATCTATCTATCTATCTATCTATCTATCCCCGTCCACCCCATCTATCTATCTATCTATCCCCAGCCACCCCTTCTATCTATCTATCTATCTATCCCCAGCCACCCCTTCTATCTATCTATCTATCTATCTATCTATCCCCAGCCACCCCCTCTATCTATCTATCTATCTATCTATCTATCCCCAGCCACCCCCTCTATCTATCTATCCTGAGTTCTTCTATTTTCAGTTCTGCTACTGACTTGCTATGTGGCTTTTGATGGGTGTGTGGTGTTGTGTGATTGGGCAGTGTGTGTGTGTGTGTGTATTTCCCTGCTGGAGGGGTTGAGCCGTGTGCTCTGTGTGTGTGTGTTACTGCTGTCCCCCAGTTGCAGGGGATGAGCCCTGCTCTGTGTGTGTGTGTATATGCACGCCTGTATGGACAACACACCCTCTGTATGTGCAGGTGTTTTGTGGTGTGTCTGTTCTTGTGTGCATGCAATTTTGTGGGGATGTGGCTGTGGGTGCGTTGTTGTAGCCATGGATGGGTCTCATTGTGTTGTTGTGGTGCTGTGTATTACTGCAGTGTATGTTGTGGTTGTGGATGGTGGGTGTGTTATTGCAGCGCATTGTGTTGTTGTAGTGCAGGTTGTGGGTGGGTAGGTAGGTGTATTACTCCAGTGTCTGTGTGTTGTCGCACTGTACGTGTGCTGTGGTTGTGGACGGTGTGCGGGGTGGGAGTGTTGTGTGGTCTGTTGTTGCTGAGTGTGTTATTCTGGTGGGGGTGTTTTTGTGGTGTCACTCCGGTGGGTGCTGTTGTGGTGTATGTGTTGTTGCCACATATTGTGTTTTTGCAGGGGGTGCAGTGTGTTGTTGCCATGGGTGTTGTTGCAGCGTGGTGTTATTGTGGGGTGTTGCGCTGTGGGAGTGGATGTTGTTGCAGTGAGGTGGGTGTTGTTGTGGGGTGTGGTGTTGTGGTGTGGGTGTGCTGTTTCAGTAGATGTTGTTGCAGGCTCTGTATGTTGTTGCGCTGGGAGTTGTTGCGTGGGTGTTAGTGTGGGGTGTTGTGGTGTGGGTGTGTTGTTGCAGGCTCTGAATGTTGTTGCGCTGGGAGTTGTTGCAGTGGGTGTTAGTGTGGGGTGTTGTTGCAGCGTGTGGGGTTGTGGTGTGGGTGTGCTGTTGCAGTGGGTGTTGTTGCAGGCTCTGTATGTTGGTGCGCTGGGAGTTGTTGCGTGGGTGTTATTGTGGGGTGTTGTTGCACTGCGGGGGTGTTGTTGCAGTGTGGGTGGGTGTTGTTGCGGGGTGTGTTGTGGGTGTTGTTACAGTGGATGTTGTTGCAGCGTGGGTGTTAGTGTGGGGTGTTGTGTTGTGGGTGTGTTGTTGTAGGCTCTGAATGTTGTTGCGCTGGGAGTTGTTGCAGTGGGTGTTAGTGTGGGGTGTTGTTGCAGCATGTGGGGTTGTGGTGTGGGTGTGCTGTTGCAGTGGGTGTTGTTGCAGGCTCTGTATGTTGTTGTGCTGGGAGTTGTTGCGTGGGTGTTATTGTGGGGTGTTGTTGCACTGCGGGGGTGTTGTTGCAGTGTGGGTGGGTGTTGTTGCGGGGTGTGTTGTGGGTGTTGTTACAGTGGATGTTGTTGCAGCGTGGGTGTTAGTGTGGGGTGTTGTGGTGTGGGTGTGTTGTTGCAGGCTCTGAATGTTGTTACGCTGGGAGTTGTTGCAGTGGGTGTTAATGTGGGGTGTTGTTGCAGCATGTGGGGTTGTGGTGTGGGTGTGCTGTTGCAGTGGGTGTTGTTGCAGGCTCTGTATGTTGTTGTGCTGGGAGTTGTTGCGTGGGTGTTATTGTGGGGTGTTGTTGCACTGCGGGGGTGTTGTTGCAGTGTGGGTGGGTGTTGTTGCGGGGTGTGTTGTGGGTGTTGTTACAGTGGATGTTGTTGCAGCGTGGGTGTTAGTGTGGGGTGTTGTGGTGTGGGTGTGTTGTTGCAGGCTCTGAATGTTGTTACGCTGGGAGTTGTTGCAGTGGGTGTTAATGTGGGGTGTTGTTGCAGCATGTGGGGTTGTGGTGTGGGTGTGCTGTTGCAGTGGGTGTTGTTGCAGGCTCTGTATGTTGTTGTGCTGGGAGTTGTTGCGTGGGTGTTATTGTGGGGTGTTGTTGCACTGCGGGGGTGTTGTTGCAGTGTGGGTGGGTGTTGTTGCGGGGTGTGTTGTGGGTGTTGTTACAGTGGATGTTGTTGCAGCGTGGGTGTTAGTGTGGGGTGTTGTGGTGTGGGTGTGTTGTTGCAGGCTCTGAATGTTGTTACGCTGGGAGTTGTTGCAGTGGGTGTTAATGTGGGGCGTTGTTGCACTCCCCCCACCCTGGAACCCCCTGGCTGCGCCGGCTCCGCCAGGCGGACAATTGCCTCCCAGCAGGGCCGGTGAGTGCGGCCGGGAGGCAGGGAGTGGGTCAGGGGGGGGGCGCTGGGCTGTGAGGGGACAGGGAGGATCTGTGGGGGGGGCACTAGGGGGAGTGGGGGCTCTGTGGGGGGTGCTGGGCAGTTGTGGAGGGGCTGTGGGCGGGGGGGGTGCAGGGCGCTGGGCATTTGTGGAGGAGGCCTGGGGGGCGCTGGGCATAGCGGGTCCAGGGGGCTCTGGCCATAGGGAGTCAAGGGGTGTTGGGCGGGGGGGGGCGGGCTGTGTGGTGTGGCATGGGGCCCGCCCCCCGAGGGGAAGGGGCAGGCTGGCAGCACAGGGCCGGGCAGGCCAGTGTGCGTCTGGCAACTGCTGGTTTGTAACTAGTGCCCTGCACTGGGCTGGGCGAAGTGGGGCTGCCCCTGCCGTACCCCATTGCCCCCGGCTGGCCCCTCGCTCCGGGGACTGACCTCCCCGCGCCAGGCTCCACTGCCCCCACGGGGGCCCACGGATATGTTGGGAGCCAGGCCCACAAAAGGTTAATCCGGCCCTGTGCA
This sequence comes from Chrysemys picta bellii, assembly GCF_011386835.1. NCBI lineage: Eukaryota > Metazoa > Chordata > Testudines > Emydidae > Chrysemys > Chrysemys picta. The sequence continues at coordinate 24,612,936 of NC_088807.1, forward strand.
TGGGGAAACTGAGGCACGGGTCACTGGCACAGCTAGGCCGAGAACCAGGGTCTGTGGAGTCTGCTAGGCCACGGGCACCTAGGCGGGGGGGGGGCAGGGGGGAGGGGTTGTGATGGGATGTGCTGTAGTAAAAGGCTGAAATTGAGGGGGCACCGTCTCACGGGCGCTGTACAGACCCATCCCCGGGCAAGATTGTGCAGCTCCTGGTATGACTGGGGGGCGGCAATCTTGGTCGGGGACGGGGTCTGCACAGCAGCCAGCGTGGCAGGGGAGCCCCCCCTCCAAACAGGGTGAGAGACCTTTCCTGCCCCGAACAGCTCAGAGTCTAAATACACAGAAGGTGGGGACACTGAGGCAGAGATCTTGGTGGACAAAGGAGGGGGAAACTGAGTCACAGCTGGGCAAAGGGGCCGAGTCCAGATCTCTGGGGGGCTGGGCATCTCCCCCACCCCTCACTGCCCCAGGAATAGCACTCAGCTCCCGGGGGTCCCCCCAGCTCAGTGCATGCGGGCTCAGAGACCCCCAGTGGCCCCTGAGCACCAGAGGCAGCCTGGATCCCGCCGGGATCCCCCCACCCCAGGGACCTTCGCTAACGAGCCTGACTTGGAGATGGGTTCAGGGACCGAAGGGTGAAGTAACGGGGCCCCTGGGGAGCCCAGAGCCCCCAGCCTGGCACTGGAAAAACAGCTAATGAGAGAAAGTTATCACTGAGCTGGGACCAGAGAGCGTCTGAGTGGGACAGAGCCAGGGGGCTGGGGGCCAGGACTCCTGGGTTCTCTCCCCGGCTCTGGGAGTGGAGTGGGGTCTAGTGGGTCAGAGCGGGGGGCCAGGACTCCTGGGTTCTCTCCCTAGCATCACAATGGGGTGAGAACTTGCTGAAGTAAGCTGGGTGCAGGAGTTGGCTGGCCCGGAGCTGGGAAGGTCTCCGTTCGTTGTGGGAAGAGTAGTAGGTTGTTATCCTCGTTGAGTCCGGCTACTAGCCACAGGCCGGTTGGCTAGCACAGCCAGGAGCCTGCTCTTCTTGGTTGTGTGTGTGGTTATCGCTGGGATGGCGGGTACGTGACACTTCCCAGGGCTGCAGAGGCCGAGAAAGCCGAAAGCCCACCGGGCAATCGCGGAAATGCAGCTGCCTCTGGGGTGGAGCGAGCTACTTGTCCTGCTCTCCGCAGTACTGCGCCCCCTAGCGCCCAGCCCTGACTGCCAGGGGAGAGTGCCCCTGCCAAGCACCCCCTCCCAGCAGCCCGGTGCCCCCTAGTGCGGCGTTGCGGGGTTCGGGCAGCAGTGACTGTACGGCAGTAGTAGTAGTAGGTTGTTACCCCTGTGCTGGGCAGGGCTCAGCAGAATTCCCAGAATTCCACTGCAGGTCCCGCCCTCCACCCCCCCACGGCGACCCACTCATCCAATCAGAAGGCACAAGTCACAGCATGTGGCTTGCTGGAGGGGGTGTCACAGGGAGCCAATTAGGGAGAGGGAGGGGGAGGGCGGGGAAAGGCTGGGGGTTGGTGCTATGAAGGGACACCCCACAGTAACACCCTGCAACAACACATGCCATGACCACACCCCACTGCAACAACACCCACCCAAACTGGAACAACACCCCACAGTAACACCCATGCAGCAATAACTCCCAGTGCAACAACATACAGAGCCTGCAACAACACCCACTGCAACAACACAACACCACACACCGCAACAACACCACACACTAACACCCAATGCTGCAACAACATCCACTGTAACAACACACCCACCCACACTGCAACAACACTCACCGCAACAGCATATACAGAGCCTGCAACAACACCCTGAGTTCTCAACAACACCCACTGCAACAACATCCCCACAACAATACACTGCAACAACCACCTCTGCAACAACACTTACACAGCTCACAACACACAATGCAAAACCACACACACATTGCACCCCCTGCAAAAACACAATATGTGGCAAGTGATGGGTGGGGGGGAGCCAGCGGGGTCTCGGGGCGCAGGGCGAGCAGAGCAGGCCGGGGCCCTTCTGAGCATGGCGCCATTGTACCCCGGGACAGCTAACACTGAGCTCTCCTGGGGATCGACGGGGCCTATCTTAGCGCTCTGTTCCCCGAGCCGAGCCGGCCAAAGTCCTTCCAGAACGGGATCGTCCACAGGGGGCAACGACCCCCCCACCCTAAAACAATTGTTTGAGATTGGGGGGGGGAGGAATAAACACTAGGGTGCGTTTTTATTAGATTCTTGGCCCAGACGCTATAAAACGTCCCCACACTTACGTCAGGTTGGAAGTGATCTCCAGAGGCGACCGCAGAGACGTACCTGGGACCCCACATGTCCGTTCCCATCCTGGGACCCCACAATGTACCTGGGACCCCACAACGTTCCCATCCTAGGACCCCACAACGTACCTGGGACCCCACAATGTTCCCATCCTGGGACCCACACGTCCGTTCCCATCCTGGGACCCCACAACGTACCTGGGACCCCACAATGTTCCCATCCTGGGACCCCACAACGTACCTGGGACCCCACACGTCCGTTCCCATCCTGGGACCTCACAATGTTCCTGGGACCCCACAACGTTCACATCCTGTGACCCCACAACGTATCTGGGACCCCACATGTCCGTTACCATCCTGGGACCCTACAACGTTCACATCCTGGGACCCCACAACATATCTGGGACCCCACACGTCCATTCCCATCCTGGGACCCCACAACATTCCCATCCTGGGACCCCACATGTCCGTTCCCATCCTGGGACCCCACAACGTACCTGGGACCTCACACGTCCGTTCCCATCCCGGGACCCCACAATGGTCCCATCCCGGGACCCCACAACGTTCCCATTCCCATCCTGTTTGCAGCCACCCACCCCCCAGCTTTGGGGGGAACCCAGTCGGACCAGGGGAAGCCGGGGGAAGGGGCGAGCGAGAGTCTGCACCCATTCGATTGCACTTGGTGGCAAGAGGGAAAAAACTGAAAAATGGAGAAACGTTTCTTGCAAGGCTAGTTCGGGGGCAGGGGGGACTCAGGAGTTAATCCGGGACGTGCTCAGTCCCTCACAAGGGTCCCAGCCCGAAGCTGGGTCAAACGCCAGCTCCATCAGCAGGGCCCGAGCACGAGACCCCGGCAAATTGCAGCCACCTCTGGGGTGCAGCGCGGCGGCTGTTAACGGAAGGGCCAAGGACAGCAGGGGCCCCGCGTGAGATTGAAAGGGGGCTTTCAAAACCACAGTGTCCTCCTGCATCAGCCCCCTGCCCCATGGCGCCCCCCAGCCTCCGGCCCTGACTGCCAGCGAGAGCGCCCCCCACCCCACAGCGCCCCACAGCACCCGGCCCTAGCTGGGATCCTCAGACCCCCACTTCCAGGCCCAGGGAACCCAGGCGTCCGGGCAGCTCCGGGAAAAACAAGCCCCGTCACCGATCTCTGCCGCCCCCCGGGGAGTGACGCAGGGCCAACGGGGAGAACCCAGGCGTCCGGGCTCCCAGACCTCCCCCCAACCACTAGTCCCCCTCCCCTCCCAGAGCCGGGAGAGAACCCAGGAGTCCTGCAGCAGGGGAAGGGTTAAACCCGTCCCACACAGGCCCCGCCCATCTGACGTCAGGCCCCATAGGCCACGCCCCTTTGGTACTTTCATTCAAGATGGTGGCTGGTTCCTTGTGACAGGTAGGAACTTCCTACTCCCCTCCCCCCCCCAGCCGGGTACAATGGAATCTCCCTATCCCAAGAGCAGGGGGCTGCAGCCCCCCCCCCAGTGCAATGGAATCTCCCTCCCCCCATAGCAGGGGGGCAGCGGGGGCTGCAGCGTCCCCCCCCCAGTGCAATGGAATCTCCCTCCCCCCATAGCAGGGGGGCAGCGGGGGCTGCAGCGCCCCCCCCAGTGCAATGGAATCTCCCTCCCCCCATAGCAGGGGGGCAGAGGGGGCTGCAGCGCCCCCCCCCAGTGCTATGGAATCTCCCTCCCCCCATAGCAGGGGGGCAGAGGGGGCTGCAGCGCCCCCCCCCCAGTGCTATGGAATCTCCCTCCCCCCATAGCAGGGGGGCAGAGGGGGCTGCAGCGCCCCCCCCCCAGTGCAATGGAATCTCCCTCCCCCCATAGCAGGGGGGCAGAGGGGGCTGCAGCGCCCCCCCCCCCAGTGCTATGGAATCTCCCTCCCCCCATAGCAGGGGGATAGCGGGGACTGCAGCGCCCCTCCCCCAGTGCTATGGAATCTCCCTCCCCCCATAGCAGGGGGACAGCAGTGCCCCCCTCAGTGCAATGGAATCTCCCTCCCCCCATACAAGGGGGGCAGCAGTGCCCCCCCCAGTGCAATGGAATCTCCCTCCCCCCATAGCAGGGGGGCACCAGGGGCTGCAGGGGCCCGGGGCCCCCCCCGCGCGCAATGGAATCTCCCTCCCACCATAGTAGGGGGTGAGTGGGGGCTGCAGTGCCCCCCCACGCAATGGAATCTTCCACCCCCTGCCCCCCATGTTCTATGCAGCTGTTTCCCTAGGTGCCCTGCCCCAGAGCTGGCTGCACCCCAGCGCCAGGCTGTTGCTCTCTGCCCAGCCGCAGGGTGACGCTTTCGCGCTGGGAGTAGCTGGGGGCTGGTTTTCACCCCACGGCTGCACTGGCCCCAAAGACCCCAGTTTTCAGCAACCTCCCCCCCCCCCCCCCACCCGACAGCCCACGCTAGGTGGGTGCTGTCAGCTACAGCCACTGCTGTTCCCTCACTCCCCTCCGGAGCCAGGGGGAACCCAGGAGTCCAGGCTCCCAGCCCCCGTGCTCTAACCACTACATCCCACTCCCCTCCCAGAGCCTGGGGGGAACCCAGGAGTCCTGGCTCCCAACCCCCGTGCTCTAACCACTACATCCCACTCCCCTCCCAGAGCCTGGGGGGAACCCAGGAGTCCAGGCTCCCAGCCCCCGTGCTCTAACCACTACATCCCACTCCCCTCCCAGAGCCTGGGGGGAACCCAGGAGTCCTGGCTCCCAACCCCCGTGCTCTAACCACTAGACCCCACTCCCCTCCCAGAGCCTGGGGGGAACCCAGGAGTCCTGGCTCCCAGTCCCCCCGCTCTGACCACTAGACCCCAATCTCCTTCCAGAGCCAGGGAGAACCCAGCGTCCTGGCTCCCAGTCCCCCCGCTCTGACCACTAGACCCCAATCTCCTTCCAGAGCCAGGGAGAACCCAGGCGTCCTGGCTTCCAGCCTCCCCCCCCCCCCAGCTCTAACCCCCAGACCCCACTCAGAATTGAGGGGTGCTGGCAGAGCAGGGGGTGAGGGGAGCCTAGGGTTGGGATAGCAGGGGGAAGGTGAAGGTGCGGCAGGGGGCACTGGGCTGCAGGGTGAGTGAGGGGGGGCACCGGGCTGTGAGGTGAGGGTGTGGGGTGGGGTGCTGGGGGATGAGTGGGGGGGGCACTGTGCTGCGGGGTGAGGGCGGGGGGCGCTGTGTGTCTCACTCTGCTCCCTTCTTCCCAGGCTCTGTCCCCCCCCCGTTGCCTCCCCCCATGCGGCGCTGCTCGGACTCCTCCTGCCCCGTCACCAATGGCCTGCGCTTGGAGGGCCCGGTGCCCGTGGAGCTGCCCCGGGGGCCGGCGCCGGACGAGAGCCCCGCAGCTGAGGCGGGCCCAGGCGCCGGCACCGGCACCGTCAAGGTCTATCTACCCAACCAGCAGCGCACCGTGGTGAGGGGCCCCTTCGCCGGGGGGGACGGGGCGGGGGACTCCAGGGCAGGGGCTGGGAGCAAGCAGGACCCCAGCCAGCCTCTCGCACAAGCTGACTGGACCAAATGACCGGAGGGTAGCTAATGTGACGCCAATTTTCAAAAAGGGCTCCAGAGGTGACCCCGGCAACTACAGGCCAGTGAACCTGATTTCAGTACCGGGCAAACTGGTTGAAACTCTAGTAAAGAACAAAACTGTCAGACACAGAGATGAACATAATTTGTTGGGAAAGAGTCAACATGGTTTTAGTAAAGGGAAATCGCGCCTCACCAATCTACTAGAATTCTTTGATGGGTCAACAAGCGTGTGGACAAGGGGGATCCAGTGGAGAT